>NW_009222176.1:16384-76274 GCF_000690835.1 Fulmarus glacialis | reverse complement strand
TCTATGATTCTATGATTCTATGATTCAGGATTGTGATCTGTGATTTGATGATTGCTATGCATCAACCACATGGTGATAATTGTTCATGTGTGTTCTTAGTGTGTGATAAAAATAAAGTATCATGACTTAGATTATGCGTCTTTAAGTGAATATTGTAACCTTACAAAAAGTTCAAGTAAGAAAGTTGGGGATTTTCATTTAGGTTATGATACCTTAGAAGGGGTTAAAAATAAGAGTGTTGAAAGAGGCATAATGTAACAGGAGTGGTTCAGTCATCAGAATAATTATGTTGGTAGCACAGTCCAAGACTTTTTCACATGTAGGCGAACTTTGAGAGCCTTCAGGCTGTAATGTGATCTGTATAGGTTAGCTATTCCAACATTGTTATTGCACCTTTTGTTACGCCTGAAGGGGAAGTTTGCTAGAAATAGATAATCAGAGACTGTACAAAGCAAAATTCAAAATCAGTGCTCTGTGAATGTTGGAAAGTTGAGATTTACAAGCAAACTTACTTTGTTTGCGTTTTAATTTACCAAAGTTATCAGTTACTCCAGTATTTAATGTACTTACCACCACATCTCTGAGCAAAGTCAGCATGTCTGTCCTCCCTGCAATAGAAATGAACTTTACGAAAGAGAGGCTGATTTTTCCAAAGTTACTTAAGTGGCTACAGACACAGAAAGATGTCTAATGGGATTTAGTGTCTAAATACTTTGAAAAATCTGGTCATAAGTGATTTGCTTAGGATTACAGTGCAGACCTGTGATGGAGACTTGAACTGAGGTTATAGGTAAGGTCTCTATGAAAAAGTTCAGTTCCAGAAGCATACACTAATATTTGCCAACTTTTGCAAAGAATTTATTTCCATCAACTTCTGACATAGTATAGATTCTCTTTTGTTTTGCTTTTAACTTTGCTAAAATTGAAGATGAAACAGCTTCCTTCCTGTTATAACAAACTACCTCATTGCATCCTGGAAAATTACTTCTAATATAGTATTTCTAAGTTTGTTTATTTTCTGAATATACATTTAACTCATTAGTTCTTTGACTTTGAGAAACCATGGCACGAGGTCAATACCAAGAAGTGGTCAGAATTTTAAATGTAGACTAGAGACAGGGTCCCTGTTGACATTTGAAAAATCTGAGCTCTTCCATTAACGGCATGCAGTACAGGTCAGTTAAAAATTAAGGCAGGATGGAAGTAAATTACTTCCTTCTTCATGGTTTAAGAAAAGGAAAATGAATCTGAAATTGAAGGGGTTTTTAAGAAACCAGTCTAATAGGGCTGAATAAATTAAACTGTCAGACTTTAGTCATTACACATCTTCCTGTGTGAAGCATGGAAATTGGAAGCACAGACTGTGCATATTATGTTAATACTATTTACTCTACTTGGTATCCATGACGTATCCTGGTGAGTCTAAGCTACAACAGAATTATGCCTTACAGAAAAGAAAGAGAAATAAGGTTAATGAAACAGCGTCTTGGCATTATAGCTAAGTAAAACACATCTCTGACTAGAGTGCTGAACAGTATTTGGGGTATTCATGAGCTATTCTTCAGATGCTATGGCTCACATTAGCATGTATAACACCGAATCATCCTGTCAAAGAACCCTTTTTCTGTTCAATGGCGTAACAAGGCATTGATTGTGATTGCTGGATTATAGAGTCTGTCTACTGATATTCGTGCAAGATGTTAAAATGACACAAAGGGCCATATTCTTCACTAGAACCCAGAAGTGCAACTTTCTTAAAGTAAGTTGTCCCCAAAATATAAGGAAAGACTGTACATTTAGAACTGACTTTCTGTTTCATTATGCTTTAGTATTCTGGAGGGTGTTACATGGTGTTTCGATTTCACAGTAAACAAACTTTTCAGTTCCACCAAAAAGATACTTATCTTAAAATAATTTGCAGAAAATCCATTGATTTTCCCCAGGGTAGAGTCTAATTTTGTCATATTTTGACGTCCTGAAACCTATGTGATTATTTGAGACTAAGCAACTTCTTTTCAGGTAAAGATGAGACAAAGTTAATGACTATTTTTGTCTGCTGTACATCGCATTGGCTTCAACAGAACAAACGCCAAGGCACTATTGGATATTGAATCATTCTTTTATGCTATATAATATAGATCTGATACAAGGCAGAGCTGATACTGCAGGAGTTAATAACCATCTCTTGGGCTACTAGCCTCCCATTCCCCATTATGCTATTATCAACTAGTTTTGCTTTGGAAAAGCTTAACATTTCTTATAGTCACTAGAAGACTGATTTAGCATTAGGTCACTAATACAACATGTATGCAAGCTGTGGTATGGATATACAGGTGATGCTTATGCTCGGGTCTTAGCGCTATAGTGCCATGTGCAGTTGCAGGGTGATTCTGCGGCTGAAACAAGAATGACCTTGTTACATTTGCTTCAGGATCAACTCCAAAGGGCACAACATTGCAAAGACAGGTGAGGCCATGGCACATGGCACCAGTTCTGCAATGTGGCTGTCAAGTCCAGGTGCAGCTTTATGGGAGAATGAGATGCTGAAAGGGCTTTTACACACCTATTAGCGCTGATATGCCAGGCACGCACCTCGCCATGTAGTGAGTGAGTAGATCACCGTCGCTCAGCCCTGCCACCAGAACAGGGCATACATCTGAATGGATGAGAGAGGTTGCTCCCTCCAGCCACCCTCTAACACTTGCTCCCATCTTTCCAGACCGGTGCTCAGGGCCTCCAGACCAAGGCTGTGGCAGAGATGCTCTGCAGCATGACTGGAAAGGGGCAGCCTTCCTGGCTGCAGGAAGAATTTTCTGACTCTGGAAATATAAACACTTATAAAGGCAGTTTGTTTTCTGACCCTAAGCAAACTATAGGAGTGTTCTGGCAATAGTGAAATGGTGAAAAAATGTAAGTTCAGAAATATTGAACTGTTTTCGTTCTCCAAAATAGGGCACGACAACCATTTTCCCCTACTTGGGTTCCCAGGTGCACAGGCAGACAAGGCTCTTACCTATTAAATAGGAGAGTCCTCAGCTGGTGTTGCTGACTGTGAGAGGTCCACATAAGTCAATGGACTGGCCCAGAGATGTGCAAAAATACAGAGAAGGATAAAAAAAAAAAATATTTAGTAACAGTAAGTGTGGTGAATGTGAGATGGGGAGAGGTGGGGAGATATTCTTGTGACTTTAAACAGGCCAATATGTCCCTAAGAGAGGCTCAAAACTCAAGAATTTGATCTGAGAGCAACCGAAGTCATGCTCATTTCTGCAAATAGCATATTTGATGCCAAAGAAATTTCTGAAAGAAGTTATGAACCTGAGTACATTAACAATTTTCTTGCCCTTGGTGTACATCTTGAAGGTTGTATTATGATACAATTTGGACACGGATATTTCTGCTGAAAGAAAGTAGAATTTTCTAAACCATTGGTCACAGACACAAAATGACCTAAAATGAAAGTGGAATGATGGCTCTGTTGCAATGTAATATATAAGAAATCAATTTAAAAGGGATATAGAACACTATTTTGAAAAAATTCTGAAATATATGTGTTTTAATTAGACAAAACTGGCTAATGAAATTATTTGCATTTAGCACTGTGGAATGCAGTGAATTAATTTATACATGACACATTAATATTTCTGTTTAAACCAGCATAACCTATTCTTAATTTGCTTTGCTGATCAAAATATACAGCTGTAATAAATTTGGGGGTGAGAGGAAATTACCAAGTTCCAGAAGGCTGTTTCATACCATGATTTACCAAGTGAAAATTTGGGCAGAGCATCTAGAGAATCTAAAATACGAATTCTCTTTATTAACAATAAAGCTAAGTGTGTTACTTCATTGACTTTAGATTCAGCAACAAGTAAGGCAAAGTTATGGCTGGATAAATGTAACACATGGAAAGAAGGAAAAATGCAAACTCTAATTGAAAATAATATAGACCCCGGGATACTACATTTGTTAAAAGACATGGAACAATAAAGGAATTTAGGTGACTACCTCATGGGAAACCAGGGAGAGAGAGACACCTTTAGGGATACCTCAGATACTTTTGCAGCTCTATGACTTAGTGATGAATATGCTTAATATACACTTCGTTGATTTTGCCATTTCATTTGAATGGGTGGCAGGGAGTCCCAAAATTCACTTGATAAGAAACATATTACTGCAGAAGAGAAGTATCTGAGAAAGAAATAAGATTATGCAATATATATGTCATTTAGGAGGTTATACTCTAATTAAAAGAATTAATCCTAGGCAAGTTTATATAAGAAAGGAAGAAATCATGGAAGCTCAGTGTGGTTTTGTGCAATGCTAATTTTATTGGACTTTATGCTTTTGTCCAGACAACATACGTGGGCTGTAGAATACAAAACAAGGCTGGAAAAGTGCTGTGCATCTGCCTCACTTTGTTCTGAGGAAGTGACAAATATGGTTCCCACCAGACTTCAAAAGACCAGTCTAAGTGGTTTGAAGATATGAAACCCTGGAACAGTATAAATACGCATGAAGTATTAAAATAAAATTTTAAAATCCAAATAACAGGACCATTCTATAATCTACAAGTATTCCACTACATAAACAGACCCCCTCAGAGGGGCAGAGAACGTAAAGGGACTAAGTCTCCTTTGAAGGAAGGCTTTTGTAGAAAGCTGGATTTGCATTAAAATTGCTCTTTAATTCAGACTGCACCACTCTTACAAGCCTCACACCACTGTGTAAGACACAGCAACTGCTTATCGAGCAGGGAAAATGTCAAAAAGCAACATGATTTATTTTCCAGGAATACAGGAAAGGCACTCAAGACTACAATGGGCTTGACCTAAGGCCCTTTAAATTTAACAAGAGAATTTTGTAAGTCCTGAGCAAGTACACCTTCAGGAAATTGTGGGGAAGAACAAGCCACTTCATCAACCTCTCCTGACTACGCTTGTGCATTGGTGTTGTTCTGCTTATTGTTTTCTCTCTAACCTCCATCTGGCGCTGGTAGTAGCCAAATGCTGATATTCTCATTTGCTTTTCTGATTGAACAAAATGAGCGGTTTTACAGCCCCGTATCCCCCCTCTTAGAACAGTACCGGCAGCAGCGTTAAGGGTTCTCTATAAGTGCTAGGCAAAACCCTGCATCCACACACCACTGCAGTGGAAAAGGGCCATCTGAAGCCATTGTACCCGGCTGTGCTCCTAAGATGAAACTTTGGGCAAAAGGGCCTTGGGAAGGGAAAGAATTGTGGGTTTTCCTCTGCATGGGGGAGTTTTCTTAAAAAAAGAAGGGCGCAGGACATTGCATAGGGATGTGGGGCTCGCTCTTTGAGAAGATACCCATGCATTGAAAAGGAATACAGAGCATTTTTTTTGTCTCCTCAGTTAAATAGAAGGTGCTGGACTGTGTCCCTGAGGCAGTGGGAGCTAGTGGAGCTGAAGCACATAGGCAGGTGTCAGAGGGAAATCCAAAGAAATGCCATATCTGGGGGTCTGTCCATGTTGTTGTCTGGGCTACACTCAAGAAAAAGATATATCTGGATGAGGTACAGTGACTGGCATTTTCTAAGCATCAAGGGATTTTTGAATCTCATATCTTGCAAAACCTCAGCAGCCTGATTCCCCTAGATGCCCTTGAAAATCCTAGCCACTGGATATATATGTTATTTTTGGAGAAGAATGGAAATACCCTACCTACACTGTAAATATTATAGCTTTGAAAACAATACAATGAAACCTTTCAGGTGGTCCAGTCTTGTCTGCTACAGTGGTTGGATTGAGGTGGGGGGCCTACAGTTTGAGGCCCCCTGCAATGTTTTGTGTTGATGTAACAGTAAGTATTGGGCCCTGCAAATGCGTATGGAGAAGAAATGCCTGCGGTCTCACTTTTCCCTAGGTACATAGAGTGCATAAATATTTCAGCTCTAAGTGCTTCATCTAGCAGTCTTCCCTGTGTTTCCTTTGTGAAATGTGGTAGGCCAGAGGGATTTGGCCCATGAAGCACCAAATGAACCCCGCTGCTGTAAGTGATCTTTCAGATATGTATTACTTGGATTTATTTTTTAAGTATTATGATTATTTATTCTATGAGCCAAATTTATCTTGTGTTATGTCTGAGGCAAGGTAGGGCTAAACCTTGACATTTTAGCAATATTTTATTTTATAAACTTAAGGCTAAGTTTGGTGATTTTTATTATGGTAAAAAAATACGATGAAGAGAATGGATAACTTTTTTGCCTCTTCTTTCCATAGATATTTATATTGAGATTCACCAAAGGCAGCAAAGCCTTAAAAACCCATACAACAGCCTATTCTACTCTGTTCCAAGAATATGTCATGTGGTTACATACTGAACAGGGCTGTGTTCAATAGAGCAGACTTAGCTGAGATGACTGGAGAAAATGTTATCATTAGCTCTGTAGGCAAACAACATTGGAGACAGAAAACACTTGTGGAAGCCAATATGATTAAATCACTACTTGCTAGTCACGATCACGTTGCCTGTCGTGTCCAAAAATATCAATGCAGTTATTGAAGGTAAGACTCACAAAGAGAGCAAGTGCCACATCTTAGAGAGAAGAGAAAGTATCAGACTTATCCCTTTTTTTTTCCAGGCTAAGAAAGAAAAAAAAATTGGATTGAAGGAAATGATATCATGGGACTTTTCTAAGCAACATTCAATGTACAGAATAGAAAGTTCAGCAGTAGAAATGAATCAAAACGTCAAGCAGATATTGTTAGGAAGTGTAGCTTTTCCAAAAGTTTCCTCATGATTTCCATACTAATTAACCGATAGAAGACGATCCTCATTCTCTGGCAAATTAAAACACTTTAACAATAATCACTGTGGGCTACAAGGTACCATGCAGTGACTTGCAATGTGTCACCTTAGGTCCAGATTCAGTCTCACTGTGCAGTTGCCTCTGCCACCCAACACAGCTGGGCTGCATCTGGCCAGCAGCTGGTAAAACCCATGTAACACTGGGCAGGAACTCTGGTTCCTGTGACTCTGACTATCTATGCAAGAACCTCCATTTTGTGATGATAAGTTATGTATAAACTGGTATATTAAAAAGGCCAAGTGTCACTGACTTGCTTGTATCCACAGTGCTTAGCATTTGGCTCCTCTAGAGCAGGTTTTTCCTGGAGAGACCCCATTGAAACAGTCCAAAACAGAGCAGGCTGACAATTAAGTAATGTGGGCCCCCAGGGCTCTGGTGTCTAAATTCACTTCTATGCCCTCTTTTGTTTAGCATTATAGTCCTGACTGTACAGTACAAAACAATTCAGTTACATTATTCCAGTCCATATCATCTGCTACCTTTATCCCATTGTAGTGTCTTACTTGGCATGTTACACACCTATGTGTATGTTATTGTTGCTTGAAAGCAAAAAAAGAAGGGACACATTCCTCACTGCACTGCATGTATTACTTAAAATATTTGTATGTGTTCCCAGGTACTGAATAGTACGTAAACAGATGCATCAAAGATATCAACCTGTGAACATTACCATCTGTCAGAAAAAAATATATACATGCTATATAATGAAATTCGGAGATACTGAATCAGTTACCAGGCAATGCTTTTAAATGTATCCATTACTAGTGATGAGACTTTAAATTCTTTCTACTGCCATGCAATGAAATGAACTGTACTGGAGCAAATGTAATAGACACCAGAGATAGATATAATAGGTATTGTAGCCTGTTGCAAAAGGAGATTGTTTCCTTAGCAATAAAAATTATGCCAGAAGAGTACCCTTTCTCTTCTCTTGCTTTCTTTTCTGTAAATTCTCATGTTTACTGGCTTGCATGAAGAAATACCTACTATCTAGCTTCAACTGATGTGAACAGATGCAAAGTGAATAGATTTCATACTGATTAGCCACTAGTAAATTTTACAAGTTCAGGCTCTGTTTGCTTAGAAATACTAATAATTCTAATGTTAGTGTGCATTTCCTGATTGATGCTGTGGGAAAACATTTGCATTATGTAACGGGCATGACATTTGAAACGGTGAGCGTCGGCATATCGTCTACACTGGTTTCAGTTCCCATACTATTAGGTCACATGAATGCATTTAATACTTAAGCCAAATTCTCAGTTTTCATACTTGGGGGAAGCAGGTAAGAAACAATTCATAGTGTCTCCCTATCCTAGTAGCTATTAGGAAATCAATACCTTTCAGGTACTAAGTAATTTCTGTATTCTTATGTGGAAGCTTTTTATGAAAAATCATGCAGGATTTCTAAATGCCTGATTCTCATAGGACCTGATTCTTGTTTACACTGATACCCAAACACTGTTCTGGCAACATGAACTTTAAACCATATACGTTTTATTCTCAAGATATAAGAAAAACTTACTTGTTATTCCTGAACTCAAGTGAAGTATGTTCTTCATAGACATAACATATAAATCTATAATACAGATTTTTTAAAAATAAATGAGATTCTGTGTTAAAACAACTACATACAAATTTAAACATTCTGTATTGCTCTTCTTGAGAGAAGTAAACAAAACCAATCCTCTCCCTGCACGTCCCTTAGCTATAACTTGTTTGACTTAGTTATGAACCTTAGAGCACTGTGTTGCAGGATGTGCAGTGCTGTTTTTTTTAATAATGATCATAAAACATTCTGAGCAAAGCTGAGGTGTGCACAGCATACATCCCTACTGTACTGCAAATATATTCAAAATTGTATAGATACCACGTTCTGAAATAATCTGTACCTTGTTGGGTGAATAGGGCAAGGGACTAAAGAAGATATAGGTAACAGTGGACACTGCACAAAGCAGAAGGAAAGTCACACTGAATTGTAATGCCGCGAGTGGTCTGCAGTGTTGATGGTCAGGAAGAGTATTTTCCTTCCACACTGAACAAATGCAATGGCAGTCTGATGCATTAAAAGCACAGTGCGTGACTTAAGTATGACTTAAGAGTACGTGTGATGCTGCCCAGTGTTTTAACACCTCCAGTAAACGTGCACTTCAGTATGAAACAGAAGTCCCCATAACTCAATGAACAGGAGAAACCCTGATTCCAGTTTTTCTAAAATGCTTACTATGGCTGAAAATACACTGAATATTTAAGAGCTTCACATTATTATGTTCTCATTCCTGCCATAACATATCTGTGTGAGGCTGAAAGACAGTGCTATAATGCCTTGTTGGGCAATGGATCAGATGGCAAACATGTAAAGTGCATTGGCCCCTGAGCCTTTGAGACACTTAGGAAACAGTCCTCCTTTTGTGGTATGAAGTATACATGAGTTTAGTTTGAAATGAAAGCTTTCCCATGAAAATCAGAGCCACGAAAATCCTAAGGGAAATGATCAGATGGATATTATCTCCATCAGTTTCCTCTTTTCCCATGTGCTCCATCTTCCAAACCAGCTTGGAGCAGACTCCAAAATTTGATAAATTCACATGAAGTCATCAGTCTCGGAGCCTCTCAGAAGAGCTTGATACAGGACTCCAGGGTGTTGATATTACTCTGTTGCATTTGAAAGGGTGAAGCTGACAACAGCTCAGGCGTGTTTCAGGGGTTGTGAACGTCTCTCACACTCCATAGAGGTCATTGAAGTAAAGTATTTCCAATACAATCTTTTTGCCAGGAGTCTCTAGCTGGTAGTTTCTTTTTCCTGAAGATGGACTTCACTTAGACTTCTCTGGCACGACATTTAAAGATCATAGCCCTTGACCCTTCCAGAGTTAGTTCACCTTCTTTTTGCAGGCTCTTATTCCATGCATTGAAGGCAGCAGTCATTACTTTTGAGTCACTTCATCAGTCAGAGATATTTCCCAGTTTGTGTCTGTATGTGGATATATATCCTCCATTATAGGGGGGAAAAATGGTTTCATTTTAATGGTTTCATGAGATAGAATACCAAAGCCTTCTCCAGCTCTTTGCTCTCCATAGGACTTCATTTTTTCTTTAGTCATCTAAAATTACATTGTAACTCTTTATTTGATCTCTGATGGGGAATATCTTGATGCAAGAGATAGCACAACCTGTATGTATGCTCTTAGGGATGCTTTTCCTCTCTTTATTTATGGTGTCTTTTTATTTCCTAGTACTCCCACACTGTCAATTGTATTGTTGATAGTTGTTGATACTGTGACACATACTTTTCTGAGTCCATTAAATATTAATCAAATAAAATTTTTTTCTGAAGAACACAGACAATTGTATAGTTAGTGATTTTTTATGTTTTAAGTCATATAGCACCAGCTTTCAGTACTTTTTCTTTTTTCCCTGCCTCTTTATTTTACTTTTTCTTTCCCCCTGCATTGGGATTGTCCAAGGATTGCAGTGTCATTGCTATATCTATCAAAAATTATGTGAGAAATGAATCACAAGAATCATTTCAGACCCTAAAAAGGAAGTGCCAATTCTGTATCACCTTTTCTTCTCCCAGATATCCCACCATGAATTGTGGGATATACTGTGTGACCAGAGGGTGTCCTAAAAGCACCTTGGAAGGACCTGTCACACTGAGTGAAGAATGGGGTAGGTTCACTCAGTGAGGCGTTTTTGCCAGACAGTGTTACAGGAGCAGGGGGGGCTATGCCCGGTGTGTCACCCCACAGCAGACCCAGACCCAGATGGCCTGACCCAACACAGCTCATCCCACAGGAAAGCTCCACATGCAGCTCCACGGACCTCCACTGTCAGTCATCTGCTCTGTTTCCTCCATAGGCATTTTTGAGAGGTAACTATATCTTTTTGTCATCCCTCTGGCTTTATGGCAGGCCTCACTGACTTTAGAGTTATTCTCCTACCCCCAGCTCCAAAGTTGAGTGCCCTGTCCCAGATGGTGAGAAAGGAGGTCACCAGCCCCACCCTGGAGGACAGCGGCTTGGCAGAAGTGCTATGGCTCCACTGATCAGGGGAGGATGCAGCGGCCCGTGGGGTGACTACACACAAAACATGGGGCCCAGGCATGCCTTCACAAGCCTAGTAACTTTCAAAGATTATGTGTAGACTAGTCCCCTTCCACAAAGGTCCTTGCTGAGGTCTTTGGAGAGGAAGGAAGTTGAGGACAGAGGACAATGTGTCGAGACACTGTCAAGGCTGCTCTGGTGGCTGAGAAAGCATAGCATTGGTGAAATGTGGTGATGCATAAAATTCCCTTTCCGCCTTCTCAGACAGTGCACAGCATCATGGGAGAGTGCCCACAGGGAGTGTTAGGCGTTACTTGCAGTGGTGATAGTGCTTAGATGGGGTAGTGACATTTCCAGATTTTCAAATGAAACTTTAAATATCACAGCTGGTAGCATTTCTAGCATCAGTTGCTAAAACTACTGTGATAAACTGAGTTTTCCCTTCTCCTTTTTGCATTGGATAAATCGAATTCCCTTCAGCTTGCTACATGCTGAATATTCAAGACCAGACTTCAAAAGCTGTGTTTCTGTCTAAGCAGCACAGATATTAAAAATCTCCTGACTAATATATAAAGTAGCTTCACCTTTCTGTCCTTGGCCACGAATTCCCTACCTCCAAATGCTGCAGCTGTGTGATACCATATGAGCTACCTGTCCTCTTTCACCCTTGAAGTAGCTATATGTCGGTGCTGGAGGTTGTATATCATTAAAACATACTTTGACATTCTTTGGTGTGTGAGGACCTATGGATATGCATTATTCAAAAAAGAAAAAGCTCTTCCAAGACCTAGCTGCTTGCCTAAGCCCTTCTGGAAAGCAGACAGAACTCGCACCATAACCATGACTCAAAGCAAGCATTCTAGTGACGTCCGATGCATTGCATTTAGCAGGCGAAACTAATACAAAACTCTGACTAGCACAAAGTCACAAAGCATTCCTGTCACACAGCTTCTGCAATTTCTCTGTTGCAAATGTCTGCAATATTTTTTCCATTGTGTAAATATTTGGGTTTTGTATAAAGTCTACTTTCACCGCTTTGACTGTGTTTAAATCCACTGAAAGTGGATATTGCTGCAGTGAAGGCAATGGGAACGCATTTTGATATCATGTGAGGAAGTTCAGTTTCAGGCCACACCAGTCCTTTGCTGAGTGTGATCTGGCAGAAGGACTCCATCAGGATGTGATGCTATTACAAGTTCCTTTTTACCTTCACTCTGACCTCAGAGGGACAGTCTTTTATATTCTCTCAGACTTCCTTAGGAACTAATTTATCTTTGCAGAGCATGTCCTGCTCTTTGGGAGGCAGAGGCTCTTATAATTAAAAATCTGGCTAGGAGCTGTTCTGGGGAAAGATACATCCCTCCAGAATGAGATTTTTTTAAAAAGTCTAAAGAATATGTTTTGTCTCCCTCTCTTTTTAAAAGCACTTATCCTGGCAATTAAATAATATGATCTAGGAGCACATGACAACATTTACCTGAAGTCTCCTATTCCAGGCTGAGATAAGTGTTCTAATGAAGGAAGCAGGAACGAAGCACCAAGAAGCTCAATTTGGGACAGATAAAGCTGTGCAGGTCAGAGAAGGTGCCACATAGGGTAAAAGCAGTTTGGGGGAAGGAGGCAGCCACTGGAAACAATGAAGAAGCTCCCTTCTGAGTGACTTTCACAAGGGAGAAAAATTGCAAATGAAGTGCTGAGTGGGATTAGAGCAGTCCTCTGGTCCAGGACCTAAAAGTTCAGAGCTATATGTCACTGCAGGCACAAAGCATTTGTCTATCAGTACAGCACAGCTGTACGTGAGCTGGGTACTTCATGTGCAGCCAGGCATCCTGGAAGTGCCTGCGATTATTTCTTTCCACATGCGGGAACATCATTTTGACAATGGAACCTAGAAATTGAACCATAAAATGTATTTGTTGAAATGCAGAAATGAGCTTTTCCCAAATTATATAAATTGCAAATGGGCATGAAGGGGAGTTGATTTTCTATATGACTGAATATCCAGTTTCAGGAAAGTAAAGAGGATGAGGCTTTTGCTGGGTAACAGGATCCTGACAGAAGCCGCTAGTTCACGAACACTGCAGTGAACATCATGGTTCATATGGCCTTGTTGTCTATGAATCGGGATGTTATAATCTGCTAGGCTTTTTTTTTTTTTCTTTTTTAAACTCGTGGCAACAATGATGCATCAAGTTAGCTTTTATATCTAACACAGTCTCCTAATCGCAAGAGTGAAAAACTTCTCTCCTCTACCAGGGGTTTGCACACAGGTGAAACACGCCAACAAAGCCGATAAGCAGACGCTTTCATTGAAGTCCCAAGGCTGCAGAAGGATTGTCTCCCTACCCGAGTCAAACACACTGCAGTGAAATAGGGGTTCTTTGTATAAATACTGAAGTGTAAACTAAAGGCTGCTCACCCACAAAGCAGCCTAAGTGCAAAGTTAAATTAGCTGCATTCACTGCGGACTGGGGTTCTTTAAGAGTTTATTGCACTGTTAAATTAAAGTTGCCTGGACCCATTTCATGGCAATGGTGACGATTGGAACCAAGTATCCCGTGTTCCACTCTCTTACCTGGTAAAACAGGTGAGCTGCCTGCTGGGAAAGGTCCTTGGCTTATAATATCTCCCAAACTGTGCCTGGGAACTGTGAGAGAACGTACAAATCAGACGATGCCAAACACATGCCAGAGATCCTTCTAATGTTTAAGAGTATAGCTTATTTCAGTTCCTGTGCCTGGGAACACTCCTCAGTGTCGTTTCACTTACTAGAAGAGTGGTCTATGTACAAGTTTATTTTTTATGACCTATAAATGTTTGTTTTTAAGAGAGGCTGGTGTTACACACAACAGCTACAGTGAAATTGGAACAGCTTTTTCATTCCTGGGTGACTAAATTGTTTACTATTGGGTCCAATATCTAGCTCTTAGGCTAAAGTTTTCTGGAAGTGCAAACAGATGTAGGAGCTTTTGTTAGCAAAGAAGCTATCACAGCTTATTAATGCCATGCAATTTTTGAAAGGAAGTTTATAGTGCTCATTATTAGATATGTGGATATACACACTGGGACAGCTTTTTTTTTCCTAGCAAAGCTAGTCCATGGAGCAGTTTCAGATGATTGTGTTTATTTTTTCCACACTATGTTGGCTTCCATTACTCATAAATAGCTTGGATGAAGATCTGCTTTAGAAAAGATGCAAGATTAAGTACAATTAAGAACTAATCTAACTTTTCCTAGTAACAGGTATAGGGACACAGGTGAACCTTGAGAAAAGCTAAAGGTAAGCTGTTGTGAATCCTCAAACAAAACAGACACTTTATCCATTAGATTCATTCCTCCTACAGAAATGTACATGTGTTAAAGTAGTCTCAGGAGGGCTGTGATATTATGCCTTGCTAGCAGCAACATTATGCTGTGAATTACAAGTAAAAACATAATTAAAATGGAATATGAAACTACATGGTTCACATAGGGCTGTTGCACATACAATATCAAGCTTTCTCTGGACACACCTAGAAAATGCCACGAAAGATAGAACTAAAAAAAGGAGTTATTTTAAATGGATCACCTACTTGTGTATATAAATATATTTTAATTGTGTTTTTCTATACAGAAATTTAAGACAGTTAAGCATACTTGCATGTCCTTAGCTGTGTGAAGTTATGGTTTACTCATTCTCCATCAGCTTCAACGCTGTAGACAAAAAAAGCACTGTTTGTCTTTAAGTCGCTACTGGGGGCATTAAACTATGCCAGCACGTTGCAAAGACAGATTGAAGTTATCTTTGCTGTTATTCAGGACGTGACACGGAGATGAAAAATGTTTCTATATGCAGCATGTGTTGGTGTTTATATCCTGACCTCACTCAAATCCATGGCAAAATTCCCATTAATTTCACTAAGGCAAATACACCAACCAGGGGATCATTTGGAAACAGTTACAAGAACACAACTGAAGTGACTAAATCTGGTTTGATTCACCTCAGCTGGTACTCACCAGCTTATCTTATGGTAGAACTTGATAGAGAAGATCAGAACTGTTCATTTTAATTAAAATAAACAGATCCATGTAGCTAGAGGAACTGTATTCATCATTCTGAATAGCTACCACTTCTGCTAGACTAGGTTTATAACTGCAGCGATCAGAAGCCCAATTAACTTTAGGTGACCATCCCTTTAAAAAACTTGGTTTGGGGAGTCGGTATTGAGATCACACCAATACGGATGAATTCAGATAGGTCCAAATGCTCCAAGACCAACATACACAGTCAGGTTCCAGTCTGGTAACCAAATAATCACTTCAGCATGGTGGGCATATGCACCCTGCCCATTTTACTCTGAGATCAGACAAAAGAGTGGTCCACAGACCCCTGAGGCCTGTGGCAAACCTCTAAAGCATGCCTGCAAGGTCTACAAGGAGAGAAAGTCTTCTCTTAGATGACTTAAATTCATCAAGTGACAGTCTGCTAGTTGAAAAACATCTGAGCTAGCATTTCTGACCAGAAAGTGGGAACTCCCTGTTCCCTCCACGTTTCCTTGGGTCCAGCAAGGGGAACTGTTGCAGTAGTAGAGTTTTTGATAGCCATGCATGTAGGTACGTGTAGTGCAATGATAGCTTTGGCTATAGAGAGTTAAAGGCGAGGTCCAAATGTTTAAGTAGAATAAGTCTCATTGGTAAATTGTGAGCATGTGTGTAATTGTGGGCAGGATTGAAGGCAAAGTTAGGAAAAAGGCATGATTTCAGTCATCTCACTGTGGCTGCATACAGTGTAATGACAAAAGCAATTTAGACCATGGAAGTTAAGGGTTTTTATTGACTAGATAGATCATGTTGTACTGTTCCCATGTGGTCCTGTAAGCACACCATCAGCCAGCTAACCCAACTAGCAGCAAGTGTAACTCAGTCGGATTTAATGAGATATATTTAAAGTACATTCACAACCAAGTTCAACGCACAGGATTTTTTGTTTTCCCCAGGCTTCTGACAAAGCCTGTGACCAGCTGTGAAAGTTAATTGTATGTTATGTTGGGGCTGGCAGAGAACCTTTAGCCGATGGTATATTTTTGTCCCTTGGCAGCAACACAGGAGGAGGGAAGGTTGAATTTCATTTCCTCCTGGTTTGATATATCACTAGTACGGCAATGTGTTGGGACATGTTTTTGTGTTGCAGTGAGCTGTAGATGTGCTCTTCAACATTTTGTATTTTGCTTCCATAAAGTGGAATACAGATTCTCGAGGGTTCATTTTCATACACATTTAGCCCAGGTAAATCCTGCAGTAGTGCTTGCCTAGTTTGCCACTGTAGTAAACACTGAAGGAAATTTTCTATATTCTTTCATATCCTTAAAAGGGCTTGTTTTTCTCATCCGAGACATCACTTGCCTTTTTTCTGCTTTGGTGATTTCACTTTTAATTCCAGGTAATTTGCTTTTGCGCATCTTATCATCCCTTTATTAATACCACCGTGATACTCATCTACTCCAGTTAAGTGGCTGGTGGTATTTGCATTCTAAACGATCCTATTTGGGTATTATTGGTTGAGCTATTTGAAATCATTGTGGACATTTTGAGTGGTCTGCTCCAACAGCAATTATTACAATAAATTTATTTGTTACAATCAGGTGATTTAAAGTCTCCTTTTCTCTGGCCTCTTATGTAGTCCCTGCTGAGGCTTCCTGGAGACTACTCAATCACATCAAAATCAGAAAAGCAGTTAACTTTTTCTCGTGGAGTTTATATTAAGAGTGTGCTTGGGCATTCCTTATCTCATGGTGGGTTATGGGTTTGTTTCTTTGTTCCTGCAAGCCCATAGATTGGCGTGTCTTGCTAGAATGGTTGGGAATTAATGGATCAGGTGGAATGGGCATGTTGCAGCTATTCATTTCCCTGTGTTTCAGAGGCATCTGTTTTTTCTTTCATCAAATTGACATTTTATCATCAAACAGTAGAAAGACATAGTCTTCTTTTCCTGCTTCCCAACACCTCTAACAGATCAAAGTTTTGTGAATGCAAGTTAAATATTTACAAAATAGTAATTAGAATAGCATGATTTGAAAGCTAATTGAGTTGAATGCCTTTAAGTGAAGAATTTTCACTTCATTTAAGTGAAGGTATTTCACTGCGAGGGTCTCCACTGTAAACCAATTTCAACCTGCCCCCTATAGATTGTTAAGGTATCAGCTGAGGGGCTTTACAAAGAGTATATTCAAAGTTATTAAAGACAGAATAAAATCAGCCCCACAAAATACAGTCACCTGATTTAAGTCTTAAAAATACCAATGGGCTTTCTGGTTGCATTTTGAACTTAAGCTGTCATCAGTTTGATCTAAAGTGGATCCTATTAGACTGACTTGGGGGTCAGACTTGGGGTTTGTCTGTCTGACTTTAGCTCTGTCTGTCTGCAAACCTATTGAAGCAGCACTCGCACGGGGCTGGGCTGAGTCGCTCTGGGCAGCGTTGGGGCTGAACTCAGGGGTTCCATGCGGAGGATGTCACTCCTCAGTCTAATTTGGTTTCCAAAACACACCATTTAATTAAGCTGGTGCAGCTTTATTAATAAAAAAAGAAGGTGGCTGGGAGCAGCAGGAGCTCTGCCTAGAGGTGATACCTGGAGGTGATAGAAGATTATAGGGTGTGGGCACCTCAGGTCAAATTAGCCCCTTCAGCATGGAAATAGATGCCTTGGGCTGAGATCACCAGCACTGTGGGCACCTTGGTACCCCTCTGTGGTCCAAGTCCTGCAGGTAGCTCTACCCAAATACCAGGTATAAACCCTCTGTGGCTGGTCAGTGGCCAGAGGATGGTGTCTTTCAGGGATTTCAGAGGAAGTGTAGGGGTATGAAAAATAAGGGCGACAAAGTCAGTGGGCGAAAGGCTGTGGGGCTCACAGGAGCTGTGTTTTCAGCATACAAGCACAGCACTGCTGGATGGGAACCTCCTTGTATTTGCATGCAGGCATGGAGCAGAGGTTTGCACGCCAGCAACAGGGTGGAACTTTACAGGGGCACTTACAAATTTGTCTTTGGTTGGACAAATCTAAAGCTCCTCAAGCACAGCCTGCATTTGAGCAGATAAGTATACAAACCTGCCGGACTGGCTGGAAGTCCCTTTTGCACACCCTGACATCTCCTAAGAGTGCCTACAGCCTTTCAGCAGGTGGCACTGGCACTGCATCTGTCCCAGACTGAAGTACTCCCAAGAAGTATGGATCCCTCTTGCCACGAGAGCTGCTTGTTAAGCGAATGGCCTGCTGCTGATAAGGGGATGCTCCGTGGTTGCCGGCCCCTAGATTGGGAAAGTAATTCATCTTCAGCCACAGATGAGGTTAATAAAAATCGAGGCTTGTGAGGGTGATAAATTGCTTATTAAAAAGTTACACTGATAGTCTGGTCCTAATAAAACTTTAGCAATTCTCATCTACTGTGATGCTGCTGCTTTCCTATAGGAGGCTGATAAAATGATAATACTGTTTCTGGGGGAATTATCTTCTCACAGTAATTCAAATGCAACACTTCACCACAGATACCTTTTAGTGTTTTTGTATGAGAAATATTATTGGATTGTGTATTTCCTGTGAGTGATTTCACTTTTGCCTATTTGCAGACCTTCGCTTTTTCTTCAAGCACATCCCCAGCTGCATCCTGACTTGTAATCTACTTAATTTTTTTCCCTGTTCCAGAGATTTGCAGTTGATAATTTCCCAGATTCCCTCCCTTTTTGTGCCTGAGCCCTCTTCACCATCAGCTTCTGCTGGTTCAGCCCATGTTCTACCTCCTTCACACCTGCTCCATGGAAGTGCAAATTCTTCTTTAGCATCAGTGAAGGTACATTCAAAATGGCATTATCTCCACTGGATAGGGATCAAGCACTCTACGGAGCTGCCTATCCTTGATATCCACCTAGAAGCTTTGACCAATATAGGACATGCTTGAATTCTCGTAGGTAAAGCGAGCTTTTGCAGAATCACATCTGCATTGGCTGTGAACATAACCTCGATCTGGGTTTAACCTGCACATTTGATTGCCTCAGTAGAAATCCAACATTTATCAGGTGAGTTGGGGTAACTTTGTTTAAAATTGTGAGCTAGCATAAAATGTTAAGTAATTTATATGGTTATGGAGAATTTAATCGCTAAGGTAGCTTTAGGAACAACTCTGATCTAAGTGGAAAACTGAAAATAAAGCAGCATGTTGGGTGTTTCTGCTGCTTAAAGCCTGTGAAATATATGAGCAAGTACCATCAGGAAATTACAGAATTGTTTTTTAATATTATAACACTATGACTATTGTTAGCACCCACAGGATAAAGCAGAAAGTGGTGTTAAAAACTGTATCATCAAGGAGAGAAAAAAAGTGATCCCACTTATTTCCTAATGAGGTCTTCCAAACAGAACCCTACACAACCTTTACTGGGTAGGTACCTAACCAGCAAAAAGTATTTGTACATTCAGTGTCCACAATACTGTATAAATATTATATACGAGCAAATGATATAGTATATGCCATATAAAAATGCATTTCCTTCCATATATTTCCTATTACTACATCTTTCCACAAAATTTCAAGTTCCAGAATGAAAAGTCAAATAATATAAACTAAATATGTTGTTAAATATTCCCAAACATCTCTGTCTTGAGTTACAGCTTCAGAGTGAGTTTCTTATAAATTCCATAGATGGAATGATTTTTATTTTAGTGCTCTGCTTCCTGTATTAAATGAGGGAAGAAGAGGAGTCACCATAACAACTGTTCTCCCACCAAGAAAAGCAGCATTTTCTTAAAGCAATACATCTATCAGGCATGATAAAAACATATTTGGGACTCATTGTCAAAGATCGATGGCAATTACATCAGTATTGCCCCAACAAAAGCAAATGAAGAAGCAGGCCAACATCTTATGTCCCAGTGCCCCCAGGCCTACTATTCTTCCTTCTTTTTATTTTCCTCACCTTATATGCACTTCTCCAGGTATATTCAGCGATGTTTCTACATAGCACCACGTATTTCTAATGTTTCTATTTTTTCCTACTAGCCGGCGCTGACAAAGTTTAGCAGAGAGCAAGAGCAGTTTCTTTTGTTTCAGGTGGACCTGGATTTCTTGCGCTACTTGCCTACACGGAAGAGCTCCTCCTACTGATCCAGGCATTTTAGGTGGGTGAGTAGTCTTAGAGGATGTCAAGGCCTGGAGCTTTGATGTAATGTTAATGTTTAATGTCACTGCTGAGCTTCCTGTGTTAAGGTCTACACAGACACCTCATTATCAACACCGGTTCCTTCTTCCCGTTATAAGGAAAACAACATTTGTTATAAATAAGAAAGCAATCATATCACAGTTGGAGTATTCCCTAGTTTATTCCTAAGTTTAAGTGTAGCTGGATAGAATAATTACAACACAGCAGTGTTGGTAAACAAAAATAATTTACATATAATGTCTCACTTCATACATCCGGAGAGCCGTCTTAATCCCTTGTGGTATTTTCAGTCACAAGATTATGCATGTAATAACAATAGACCTTTTTATACCTCAAGTCTTCCATTTAGCCTCCCGAGGCGGATAATATCTTGTAGCTTGTCGGCGTGACAAGGAAAATGCTCTAATCAAACACTCCTGTGGGCCATTATAGCACATAATAACAGGGGCTTTTGATGGCTTTATCAGATGTGCATCAGAAGGTTCCCTTTCAAAAGAGGAACAAATTATTTCAGTTTAATGCAAAGCTCTGGGATATACGTTAGGAAGGCTAGAAACCAGGAGACAAAATGGAGGGACAAAATTATTATGTCTCCAGTGACACATAATAATGTGGTTTATAATAGATGCTGTTTAAATCGAAATGCTCTCATCACCGATTACCAGGGTTTTCAGCATGATTTCCAGGACCTGAGCTGGGAGCTGGCAGTGTACAAACATCTGCAAATTCTATTATATCACTCGAAGTTTAAAAGCTGCCCAGAGCTGCACCACTTCAGGGGGTGATTTTGTCAGGACTTGCAAGAAAAAACAAAGACCGGGTGGAGGAAGCCAGTGTGCCAGCTCCCTCGAATGAAGCCTGAGAGACCACACAGAGTAGTGTGGGCTGCTTTCTAGCCGTCCTATAGAAGAAGTAGCTGTGTAGGGTGTTAGATCATCCGACCGAGCTGTCGCTAGCTGGAGAGATGGTCTGGTGAGTTCCCGCAGTCACTGAAAATCTGTCACGTGCATGAGTATGAGCAAACGTATGCTCATCATTCACACGTGCACATTTTTACATGCTATCATTTTGCTTGCAGATGAAAGAAACAGAAGGCAGAGTATGCTGTGCACACCGCAGGTATGTGGAAGAGCACAAATAATTTCACAAAGCAGTAAATTATGTCAGGTCGAAGCATGAGCTAATGAAGACCGGGCTGTTGTGCCTTTGAAAGAGGCTGTCCTTGCTACTGTAAGGATTTCTTAAAATGTGGGTATCTTTTCTCTCTACTCTTCCTTGGATAGTTTCTCTATATTTTCCTATGCAAGGAAACAATGCAATAGTTCTTTAACCCTGTGATATAATATATTTTAGGAAGATCAATACGCTCTTGGTTTTTTAGTACCTGTGTGTTTTCTCACAGAGTGGTTGAGGTTGGACAGGATCGCTGGAGATGGTCTAGTCCAAACCCTTTGCTCAAAGCAGATCAGCTGCAGCAGGTTGCCCAAGGCTGTGTTGAGTTGGGATTTGGATTTTTCCAAGGATGGAGACTTCACAGCCTCTCCCTGGAAGAGATTGGCTATTTACATGCAATTCGTTATGGCTTGTCTTCCTGCACAGAGGAGTAGCATTTCTTATGTCAGCACTCCCAAGTGCTGACTTTTTTTGTTTTTAAATCCACACATAAAAATATTACAGGCAAGCATTGTTTCCAGTTCAACAGTACATGGTTTGTTTATGAAGAATCGGAGACAAGCACTTGCCAGAGACACTGGGTAGAGGTGTTCTCATTACAGCCTAGACCACTAGAAAGTTTGCTAGCCAAATTCTCAGAGCACAGCCACTAAGCAAGGACGTCTATGAAGAAGCTAAGGAGTAAAACTGGGAAACTCTGGCATGCGTTACAATGTCTTATACCAGCTTGAGAGTTCAGCTTCAAAATCCATCACAGGAGGCCAGGTTGATGCTGCAGAAGGGGTGCACCTGCTTTGAAATCTTACAGGCAAGGTGCAAATGGCACTTCATTTATATGTTGCAAGCTTAACACGCAGAAGATTTTAATAAATCCCTTGAAGGCAGCATGGATAACTTTTATGAAATTCATTCAGTGGAAGTTCTCATAAATAATTTCCACACATTATACAGTATCTACACATACTGTATGCCATCTGAGCAGATATCGAAATCCTGGGACTGAGCCAACCAGCTGGTGCAGCTGTGGAGGCGATGACAAGGTTCGTGTCACAGCAAAGATGCCAGCCACTACATTTAGTTAGCACTCCCAGCAGGTGGATTAATTCACAATTAGGCAACCATCTTTTAATAATTTACTCACCTTTTCCTCTGAGCTGAGGTGCAGCCATGATAACCCAGGAAAGAAGAGTGATGGCTTCGACAAGTACAAATGCAATCTTGAACAGCTTAATTAAATAGGGAAGGTGTTATTCATTCCAGTCACATGAGGCAATATTCACATTGTAATGAAAACAGTAATAATAAGCCATTGTATTCGACAGGACAAGTTAGTCAAGAAAATACTCCATATCACGTTTTGACACTTTTGGACACATAAATTGGTTATGATTAACTCTAGAAGCGTTGCCTTGTCTTTTGCAAAACAGATGAGTGGATTTAGGAATTCATCCAGCAGCAAGGCAGCCAAGGGCTTTGCTACTGCCAACAAATACTCCACAAATTCCTTCGCATCGCTCTTACGCTTGACCTCACCTCTGACCTGCAACAAGGGCTCATGCTTCCCCTTCCTCTTTGTTGGTTTTTTTTAACTTGCCAGATACTGTCTAGGGTTGTTAGAATTTGCTTGCTTGTTTCTGAAATATTAACGAGCGTTGTCCAGGGATGACATTAAAACCAGCAGATTGATTTCGGTTGCGGTGCGAAGCAGAGATGTGCCTCCCGGCGCGGCAGGCAGGAGAGGGCTTGCAGAGGCAGACTGTGGCAAGACCTGCTCTACGCACTGCCTCAGCCTGCAGCTCGGGACTGTGGTCAGGGTAAAACCCACTAGCGGGGGCTCCTGAAACCAAACGACGCCTCGAAGAAGCCAAAAGCACAGAGAACTGACTAACCAGCTTTTTATTTAATATTTTTTACGATTAAGTGTGAGCGGCTAATAATAAAACCAGAGTAGAGAAACACAATACTCTGTCTTCTTTAATCATGATTCTGGCAGAACATGAAGAAAAAACCCTCAGTTTGGCTCACTGTCACATACTTCTCTCTTAAAATCAAGCAGCATTTCTAAATCCTGTACCAGCTTTGAGCACACCCAGTGCTGCTTTGGAAGGATCCTTTCTCCAGGAAGATAACATCTTCAGCACTTGTTGCTTAGGTCTACTGCCACCCCTGATGCCCATCTTCAGATTTTTCCCGTTCCTTTATTTACCACTAGCACAACTAAATATGCTTCAACGTGTTTTTGTCCTCTGCCCATGAATTATTCTAACATAAAATATCAATTCCAAATCCTAGTGTTTCCTATCCTACATACTGCACAAGAAGTGTAAGTTATTCACATTCACCTCTGATAACGTGACCTGTGCTAGGGGAATAAAAGCTCCGCAGATTTGTGATTGCCACTCCTTCATTTTTTCCCCAACTGTGATTGCACTGCTTCAATTCTGCCAGTAACATTTTCTTCTCCAAGGTAGTGCCTTTGATACACAATCTGATTTTTTCATGGCAACTTGTGATTCGTCATCTTTCTGCTCATGCCAACATGGTCTCCAGGGCATTTTCACTATGAGTTTTTAACATCTTCCCAAGATGGGGGCTAATTTTAAAATAAAAAAATGATTCTTTTTAAAATTGTGATGTAGAAAAACCTAAAATAATAGATTTTATAGAGACAAACTTGTACAAGGCTGAAAAGGAAAATGATGTTAACAGTGTTTGCTTTTGCAGGTTTTGTCAGCATTCATGTTTCCCAGGGAAACGCTACTGGTTTAAATGCAGGAATTAATAAATTTCTGAAATCTCTGTGATAAATATGGCAACTGATGCTTAAGGAATATCTATTACCTAACCCAAAGGAGCTATTTTTGTCCTGAAATAGGCCAATCTTTATGGCTTCTAGTCATGAATTTATTTTTTACCTTCTCCTTGAGGGACAACAAATATAGCTTTATTACCAAGAGGCGCAGCCTTTCCTTGGTGTGACAGATAAAGAATTTAATCATTTGTCTTGAGGCTTTGTCAAACATTCCTTATTGCTGTGTTGACAATGAAATGTCAAAAATGTCCTCAGAGCACTAATTTTATTTTACTTATTTGTTTGGATTGGTAAGGAATGACAATAGAAATAGCTAGTTTTTAAACGTAAAGATCAAATTAAGCAAATAAATTACCCTTATATCACTGGGAGAGGAACTATTTCCAGAGAGCTTGCATGTCAACGCAGGTGAGAAGGGGGACAGATCTGAAGGCAAAAGGGCCCGCTAACTTTCTCATAGAAAAGGTCCCGTTCAAGTGTCTTTACCCCATAACTACAGAGCAATACTCTTGCTCCTCAAAGCTGAAACAGGCACCCAGCTCCTTTCATCAGTGCTTCATGCACAGCAGCACGTACGCTACATACACAGGGGCTACGGTCTGCGAGGCTGGATCTTGCCTCAGCTCTGTCTCCCAATATTTGCTATCCATTACTCACCCCATTTGTATTCTGCTTCATCAATAAGCATAGATTAAAAGTTTGTAAAACGTTTCTGGAGTAATGACATGTAAGTGACGCATTTTGGTTCCCAGGAGATGTTCATGAACTGCCCCTCTGACTTGCTGAGGTTTGCACTAAATCAGTGGTAGCTTCCCAGACCCCGGGGCCAGGCGTGCTCCTCCCAGCCTTTGCCTCCTTCCCCTCTCCTCCACCGGTGCTTGGAGGTAAGGTGGAGTTTGCCGACTTCTCGGGTGTATAAATGTTTTACACCTGTGTATTTCAAACTTCTGCAAAAAGCAGCTGAAGTTCACAAATACTGAGCCCCGTGTCCAGTCTGAGTTGAGTTTCCTGTTAGAAGGAACTGTTTCACATGGCTGTTTCTGAGGTCATTTGGAATGAAAGACTTCATTGGGAGGGAGAGCTGTTTCAAAAGACACAAAGTTACTCCGTTGGGAGCACTGCTATCTGAGATAGTCTCAAAAAGAGAACAACAGATCCTATTCAAGTCTATTCAGGCTCTGGGCTCAGGTTCAGACACAAACCATAGCTTTAGACCAAACCAGAGCACTGAGTCGGAACATAGCCAGGTTCAGGAAAAAAAATTGGCTACAAATCTAGACCTGAGCATCATAGCTCAGAAACTGCTTGAACACATGCTTCAGTCCTTACGATTCGTTACATTATGAGCAAGCAGGATATAGGCAAGCGGCTGCAGGCTGCTGCTGAGCGCACTGGGTCATGTGCTGGCAGAGGGACGGTGGCAGCAGTGGACGCTGCTACCTAGCAAGAGCCCTTTGTGCGCAGGGCCCTGTCAATTTGCACACACCTGTGAATACAAGGATACCACTTTTGGGTCAAGAAGCCCTTGAGCCAGAGATTGCTGGGGGCAATGCTGAGGGAGTGCAGCAGGAGGTATTGCTGCCTTTGCCTTGTCCCTATGCTCTCCCAGGCCAGCTGCTGCTGGTCACTTCTGGAAATCGGACACTGGTCTGCTTTCATCTCCCTCAGTACGGCCAGTGTTGAGTGCTAAAATGCAAAGACATTATTTAATGTATAAATGTTTTTCAAAAAAGCGTTACTGGTATGTGAAGGAGGTATACTAGGGCCAACTGCACAGGCTCTGCAATACTCTTTTGCACTACTTCTACAGGGATTTGGGGGATTCTGAGCCTCGGAAGTTGTCCCTCTTCCAGCCCTTCTTGGTGGCCTCTTTCCCAGGAGAAGGGAGAGTGAGCTGCACTCCGGTTATCCGTAACTGCACCAGGGCCTGGTGGGAGCCCTGCCCAACCAGTAGAAGTCAGAAAAGGCTTGGCAGGCTCAGCTCAGTACTGGCTCCTGCCCCCAGAATGATCTCACAGGGAGAGCTGAGGAATACTGCTCCCCCCAAAAAAGATGGGATTCATTTTCACACAATCTGGTTTTCCCAAGGAACTACAAGCACAGCCTACTTGGCAGCTAGAATTATTGCTGTAAGAGGGCTTGTGCAGGTGGACAAACACTTCTGTTGTTTAAAGTGCACTTGAAATGTAATTGCTCTTTCTTTTTCATTTTAGAAGGACAAGATACTATTTAATAGCTGGTAGGTCTTGGAACAGCAAACTGGATGGTATATTCTTTATCACCTCGCTTCAGCCCTTTTGTAAGGGAAGAGAGGGCTCTTCTGTTGTCTGGGTGACTCCCCCACCCATACCCCAGTGCTACGTGTGCCATAAACAAAAGAAGGTCTTGACCTATAAGAGTCGCCAAAATCATAGATGTGATGACTGTGTCCATCTAGTCATTCGTAAGTAACCTCTTAAGGCAGAAAGATATTTTACAGAAAAAACAGGCATTACTGAACAGTCATTACTATCTGCACTGTAACTGTGATATAAACTATAAACCAAACGCTGAACATTGTTATTTTCCTAAACAAATAAAAACCCCCTTTTTTTTTATAATACGCACTTAGAGATTAAGGTAAATATCTGCATAGTGACAGAGATCTTTATTTTCAGTGAAGCCGGAAATGGAAAAAACAGATTAGCAGTCTTGAAGTTATCCTCTTTGTTTTTCCTACTTTGTCAGTCTGATCCAAATCAATGTTAGTTTTTCCTCTAAATTCAGTGAGCCTGTGTCAGGTGCTCGCTGACAACATCAGTGTCTTTTAGCTAAGCAAATACTTATTTACCCATGGTGGAAGATTTTAACTGAGGTGGAAGCCTCAGTGTTAACCTCAACATGCAGATCTAATCTGTTAAACAGTGATAGTGATGCCTCCTTCCAAAGGTATTTTGAGTTCTACAGCTGAACAGTGTTATGAAAGAGGATGGTGCCACACAGTCACTATACTAATTGCTACATACCCACGGCTATCACTACCATTACTTGGAATTCCAGGGAACTGCCTCTGGGAATGAAGAATGAGACATCGCTTGTAGCACAGCAAAACTGAAAAACAAAGTTCCAGGAGAGTCATCCCTAGCAAACTCTTTTCTGAGATTACAGCTGAAATAACAGCAACAATTGGTAAATAGGCATTAATCAAGCTAGCAGATTTCTCTTAGTGAGAGTAATTAGCTACTCTGCCAGCTTCCAGTCTGCTCTGGGTGGTGATTGGATGGTAGAAAATTTTCATGGCAGACACGATCCTGACCAGATTATAAATTAGCTTTGCTGTGGAAGCTTCGATGCATAAAGGCTGCTTTTAGAAAGAGAAGTGCTCTGTACAAAGCCACTTAGTGTGATGTCTTAGTTCCGTGGATGGCAATGGGACATTTTTCCATTAATTTTTATGAAGCTAGGATTTTACCTTCAGTTTTACTCACATGTATTCTCTTTCCACAAGCCTAATCTTCAGGGGGTTTTGAACGTCTGTCAGATTCAAGTGGCAGAAGGAGATGGGCTGTTTTTTGCACAAAGAACATATTTTCAGTGATTTCTGCTAAAGCCTGAATTAACCTGACAACAGATACACTTGGGTATCTGCAACTGAAACAACTGAAACAAGGGCTAGCCCTAATTTTTGGGTCCATCTGCAGCCCACCCATAATGTGGGGGAAAACTCATGGGATTACACTTCCTCCATACATGAAGTTTTGCATAGATACCTTTACTGGACTAATCCCTCAGTTTATTCCATCCTAAAGGATACTCCTGTGCTAAACCGCAACAGCAGAATCCACTTGATGCAATGGATTGGCAGCCTGGGACAAAACAACTATAGAAGCATAAAACAGAAGGGACGAAAGAGTAAAAGGACAAATATTTACCTTCTGTGGGGCACATTCACAAAGCCTAATACTTCTCAAAAGCAAGTAGTAATTCTGAGTGCCCAGTTTAAGGCTGACGAAAGAGATCAGATTTCCAGAGGTCCGATGCTGAGCACTGTCAGACTCCTCGGGAATTCTGCAGCTGGGATCTGAAAAGTGAGGAATTCAAAATCACCGGTTGCCCAACAGAAATGTTGGCTGGTATTCATGAATTTGGTCTCATTCCTAATTTTCAAACCTCCAGCTGGTTTTATTTTTAAAACTGTTCAATTTCAGTTCAAGTCTTCCTCTCCTAATCTCTTGATCTTGTGCTCTCTTGGCTTTTTTTCATTAAGGGAAAAGATAGATAAATAGCAAAGATGAGGGAGCTCATTTTGCATGCAAAAAAACCACAGGCTGTTGACAGCGTCTTCAGTGACTTCTACATGTTTCTCTGTTGCTTTTGCTACTGCTGTTGTTTAAGTGCTGGAGGAGGAGATGCCTAAAATGCAATCCACATCTCTAATAATTGTGTAAGACTACAAACATGGCACATAACTTTGTGGAGGTACATCCTATTGCAGAGTGCCAGTAATATGCAAAATGCTATTTCCCAAGTGTACTTCTGATGTATCAGAGAGTTTTAAATTACTAAAATCCAAGGCCATACAGGTCTTCTACCTCTCTTGTAGTCAGCAGCTTATATGTGTACATGAATCAGAAAGTAGAGCTAAAGTCGAAGGTCTGAGTCTTGCAAAGCAAAGCTATTCAAGGACATTAAATCTTCGCAAGACTGAAGCCTGACTGGAAAACCCACTGGATATTGGAGTCTGTGTTAACCAGTAATTTCTGCTGGAAGGATTTGCAACTCATCAAAGTAGAGGAAATCATCTGTGTTAGTGTTTTATACAAACTACTTTGTGTGTCTGAGCTTTCAATTAAGTAGACTAGAGGAAGAGTCAAGTTAAGTGCCAATTTCATTAGATACTTCCATTTTTTTGTTTCCCTTAAGGGTATATATATTTTGTAGTTTTTATTTACAATGGAAAATCAAATAATAAAACAACCTTTAGCTACTTCCTTGTGAAAAGCAAATACTGTGTAGCAAGCCCTGCCTTCTTCAATATTTATAAAGCTTGGTAAGGCAGGGATTCACGTGTATATGCCTAACACTGCAGATATAATAAACTGTGCTTTTTCTGAAACAACATGTGTATATCCTATGAAAGCATGAACAGAAGAGAGGCTTTCTGGGGTAGGTCAGAATCACTAGGAGGACCAATTGCTCCAGAATTTGAGACAAGTGTTTGTGGCAAAATGTTGTGCTGTGAGAGGTGCCCAATCTAGCCCTGCATGAGCCTGTTGAGGTACCAGCCATGCCTAGCTGTGTTAAAGGACGTTGTACCAAATGTAAAGAAGCAGCACCAGTTTCTGCCAGGCTCATCTGGCTATTCTGCTTCTCCAGGCTGAATTTAATAGGACATTTGTTCATTTTTGAACTCTCCCTTTCTAGCTCCATGAATATCGTTCACTTTCTGTATAGTGGCACAACTTAAACAGAGGGACGGCGAGTGTCTTGCTTTTTCTCTATCTGACCTCTCCTACAGCATCAAGGTTGGGACATTTACTGGGAATTGGTAAATGCGTGCATGAACTGTCTCAGCCCAGGAAGAACCCCGGATTCTGGTTTCCTACTTCCATTGGTCATTAGGCTATTACCTAAAAGTACAAATTGCTGTTACTGTCCCATCTGACATATTTGCAAAAGAGTGACTCTGTTTGCCATAGAACAATTGTCAGCACTACATTTGGAGAAGGGTGGCAATTTCAGATATGTGCTTTAGTATTACTGAGGCAACATTCATTTGAAGAGTCAATATCTTTTGTTAGATCAGCTGACGGAGTTGGAAGAAAACCTGATGGAGTTGAAAATAAAAAGCTTAGGAGCCTCTCTGCTCAGCCTAGGCAGGATTTTTGTCACTCTGGGACCCCAGTTTACAAATAGTCTGCGTGCTAACTGTAGGCTTTGGGTTCCTTTCTGGCTGCATAAGATAAGAGGTTAACTTGTTTGTGCATAAACTTGTCCACATGGAACAGACAATGTTAAAATCAGAGAGGAAAAATGATGGGAACAGTGATTATGCTGTCCTTTAAATTTGTCATGCGAAAACAGATAACACTATTTTATATTACTTTATTAGGAAGTAATAAAGGAGGGCTAAAACTATAGGGCTTTGCTAGTCATACTGCTAACTATAACACTGCTGATAACAAGCCACATCTGCTGATTATGCCATTTTGAGTGCTCCCTCCCTTCACCTCTTGCTCCCCTCCACACTCCCATATTGGCATCTGTAATCAGCTGTGGCCTTCAGCAATAGCCACCGTCTCCCAAGCCTACCTTCTTCCCAGGGCTTTCAGTAGCAGTATCCACTTAAGGGCCTCATATCAAGTAATGAAGGAAATTTGTCCTGTCCATGTAATAAGTAACAGGTAATTACTAGGCACAGAGAAGGGAAGAGGGAGATCAGCGAAAATTAAAAGGCAAATAGTCAACAATGAAAGAATCACCTGGGTCCAGCATCTCCCTGAGATGGGCTGGGAACACAGAAGGAGGTTGTTGGGTCAACAATATCCATGTAGCACCGACACGCTTCCCATCCAATAAACCACAACCTGTGCTTAATGCCTCATCTATCATTGTGTAAGGTATGCTGTTAATTTCCAAGGAGTGAGTAATAAGAACAACTCCTACATATGCACACACCCCCACGCAGGCACACTTGAAAGGCAGGAGCGTCCCTTCCCCATAATTGCCCTGGAGGTGCTTCTTTTTAAAGAACCGCACCGTGGGACATGTGGCAGTCCTAGCTGCTGCTACGCATGCCCAGTGGCTTTATAGGACACAGCTCTTAAAGGGTGCAGCTCATGGCCACACGTAGGCCTGTTATTAATCCATAGAGAGAAGAGGAAATGAAAGGAAGTGGAAAAGCACAAAAAGCAACCTAAATGCATACATGGAGCTATGGGCTCTTGCTGCATTAGGATACCTCCATGCAAATCCTGCCTGGCCCAAGCTTTGGGAAGTCCAACAGAGGCTGAGGGAGCTGCTCTACTTCCATGAATCATCCCCTGCCAAATGTGTGGGAAAGGACCTTAGGCAATGAACACTTTATCAGCAGCAGTTGCCGCTTGCGCCTGCAGCTGAGCCCCGTCCACCAGCATGGCTGGCACAGCTCACGCCGGGGCGGCAGGCAGCAGGGGCGAAGGGAGTCAGAGCCGCTCTGGAAACCTCTCAGCCTTTGGCAGGGCCAACCTGGCAAGACTTGCTGCGACATGGGATCTCTGTGGCATCAGGGGACCTTCCCACCCTGCAGGGAAGCTAAACTCACCTGGCTTTTGGGAGTGCACCACTCTTCAGAGCTGCCAGAATTAAAAATGCATGGGGTTCAGTGCAATAAGCTTGGCTGCTGCTGAACAGTGACGGGAAAAATCACACGAACTTCTGGTACTTCAGTCTTCATATTCCCATTTTGACCAGACAACGGTCCTTTGTAATTGTGGCAGGTAGGCAGAGACCTCAATAGGAGCACCGGGCTCTGTTACAGCAGCAGATGACTGCAAGTGCAATCGGAAACACACTCTGCCCCAGTTGTGCAGCAAAATCAGTCAAGTTGGGATGTAATCCTAAGACTGACTTCACTGTTTTGATCCAACATCCCCAAATCAGTGCCATGCAAAGGAAAGTGATGACAGTTACAGGAAAGTGGGATTATATTTCCTTTGAGGACTCACTCCTTCCCCTGCGAGGTATGTCGATTTGATGTCACTATTAAGTCCTGTGACTAGTACATGTCAAAATGTTAGTGCTCACTGTTATCATCTTTGTATTTCTCAGCAGAAGGCTGCTTATAGAAGTGACAGTGATTCCAGCTTCTTGTATGTGAGACAAACACTGCTGTCTTACTAGAGAGGTTTGCATTTTTTCATCAGAAAAAAAAAAAAAAATCAAAGGAGACTGTGTATTAGAAGGACATTAGCAGAGCTTTCCCACTCCAGACTGACAGAAAAGCCCTGAGAATACAAAGGACAACACAAGGCAAACATCTGTTCAAATAAAGCGAGTTAGCGAACTGCCTTTTGTTGCATTGAAGTAATATCCCACCTATAAAAATTAACCACTCTGTTTCTCCTCACACTTTATACCCTATTCAGTTCTCCTTAGGATTATGTTTACTGGAAAGTTTTGCTTGTGTCATTTCTTTTCATAGCAAGCTAATTTGTGGTTCCATGTAACTTAATCACATTTTCTTCAGCCTTCTATTGACACTACTAGCCTGGGACAAATAAAAAGCCATCATTCAAAGGAATAACATACCTTCTTAACACAAGCTGACATAGGAAAGCAGGCTAGGGCTCAGACAATCCCAAACCTACTCCATTGAGAGGTGACATTTTTAACAATCAATCTGTCGGACCCCACTGGAAATAATGGGCCCTCATCATGATGGGAATTAGCGTATGCGACAGGTGATTATGTTCTGGAAATGTTCCAGTACCAGCTGTGTTGCTGCACGTTTTTTGTAACCTCTGTAATTGCAGCTTTTCAAAACCATTTTTATTTGGAAAGCCAGTATAGAAGGACAAAAAAACCCTACCACCATTTGTTCAGGGAAGAAAAAAATCAGCATATCAAAGCCTGAACAGTAGTGCCCTGTTTTCTGAATTGCTGGCTTAGACTCCCTTATTCTAACAAAACCCCAAACCCTAATATAATCATTGTTACATGTTTCCCCCTTTCCTCATAGTCCAGTTACAGTTCCTGCTTACAAATGAATGGACCAGCAAGCATCTGCTTAATGCCTGCAAAGGCAATTCCGTCTGAAATGTCAAAACGGTTGAAAAGCTGAGTCTGTTCACGAGGGTCGCTTGAGCGGTGAGTAGGCGGTCTTCTGTGTGTCTGGGGGTTGAACCAAGCAGGAGACAGAGAAACGAGCCATCTAAAGTTGCTCCCAAATGAGCTTCACGTGTATTTTCAATTGTACACGCTTTTAAATGCACTGGCACCGTCAGGCTGTGCCTAGAATGAGCCTGAGTAACTGCACCAGCCCACTACCACCAGCTCTGGTCCCTGGTGCTCCTCCGCTTAGGTCACTACTGCTGTCACACCTAGTCATCGTTTGATCAAAACCACCCATGGAGAGAGGACATTAATTTCCTTTGCTCTCTACAGAGCAGAGCAAACTTTTGGTTGCTACATGAATAATAATTCTTTCACACTGTTCATCTTGCTTGCCTTTAGGAAAATTCTAGTCCTTGAATTTCTTTCCTTAGATCACATCTGAATATAGATTTAGAAATTGGTGGGAGAGGGTTACTCTGCCCCCCAAAATTACAAAAATTGCCTGCCCTTTATGCAAGTGATGGATTACTAAGGCAGTAGTGTGGGTAGTTGTATTCCTGGTGGAACAGATAATCTAGGCGTGAATCACCTTTTCCCCGTTGCCATATATTCAGAGCAAGTACTTTTATATCTGACATCCGTGACTTCTGAAACCAGCAGAGAAAAAAAGTATATAAAAAGAAGTCACATGAGAAAGGAAGGAACTTTTAAGAGCTTTTTTAGGTTTTTTTGTTGCCAGGGTAACCATTTTACTTGGTAATCAATATGTTTGGCATGTTTCTATTGCTTTGTGACTACTCCCGCAGACAACATTGAAAGGTGTTTGGGGAAAACACTGGAAGCAAAGACAACTACAAACTTTGAAAAAAAATGCTTCAGATATGAGAAAAGGAAATAACTTATCCCCCAAATACTCTAAGGCTGTATCAGATTTTCTTGAGAAGTAGTGGAGTAATTTTCTTTAATAGGTTTGCAGGATTTGAGAGGATCCTTTGGAGTATATGAGTTTCAGTACAATGCCTGCCAAGCTGAACAAAAACTACAATTTAGTTCTTTCCCATGTTGAATATATTGCATTGTGCCAATTATTTTGTGGCAATCTGTGAAGCACTACCTTTAAGTGAGCAACTCCTGAGTTTAAAAAAACACATAGCAAGCCCACCACCAAGCTACTTTAGCAAAATATCTGAGCAATGTTACCTATTTAAATTTATTTTTAATAAGACATTGCAAATATGAGGCATTGGTCCAATGTACATTATTAAGAAATTTAGGAATATCCCTTACATAATACTCATGTAGTGTTTTCTATCCAAGCCTCTCAGATTGTTTTTGTAAATACAGTTAAGTATTATTCTTATTCTAAAGGCAGACATATACTGGTAAAGAGCAGTAAAACTGTTTCCTCAAAGCTTTCACAGCAAAGCAGGACATGACTTGTTGCAACAATTATGACTTATTCCTTTGTAGACATTTCCATTGTTCGTATGTCTGCAGTTACATGGAGCAGAAGCTTATGACCCAATCCCTCTTACTCATCTCCTCCTGCCCTGTTTCTTTTCTTTCTTGGGCTGCTGCATCACAAGGACCACATCAGACGACTGTGATGAAGTTGACCTGGGTTAAGGAAGTTGCATGACCTAAAGCCCTGCGTTTCAGAAAGAAAACAGCAAGGAAGCTTTAATACGCTCGACATTTTTCAGAGCCTCGTCCTACCCCCGCGTTCTGAACAGCTCTTATACCCACGAGACATCAAAATGTTAGAAGAAGTATTTATTCAGTTCAGCCTATTTTTTCTTGCAGCCTTTTTCAAACAGAGAATTTTCAAAAACTTCACAGCTCAAGATAAAATTAGAAACTGCTTTAAAGACCTTGCTGCAGAGATGGCGAGATTGCAAGAGAGAAGACATAAGGAGATATGTCAGAACAGAAAAGGAAGATGTTTTTATTAAAATGAACGTCTGTACGGATGGGCATTTCCCATAGCTACAAGGAAAAGAGAAAGGGGAAATATGCAAAAATACTGGCTGTTAATAAATGGAGTGGGCTATTCTTTTTATCCATTGGCATCCTTCCATTTGTTTCTGGATGGTATTGTGCAGATTTTGTGGTGTCTGGAGATACCCCATGTGAAAATTTCTCTGTACAATCAGTTCTTACTGAACTGATCCAAATTTTCTTTCTCTGAAAAATAATCAGAGGCCTTGGTGGTGAATTTAGTGCTCCTGAAAGCTGACAGAGGCCTCTGTCTTTGATCATGCCCCTGGTAACCGGTGGTGCGGTAAAGGCTGTTCCCCTCCTGGGAAGTGCTGCAAGGTAACTCTGAGATACCCATGTCAGGTGTTTGCTTCATCTGTGGCACTTGTCTTCCTGCATCTTTCATAATCTATAAGTAATAGCTACTATTGTTTTTGTTTTCTATTATAATTAATGACTCCTTTTGTGGCCATACCGGTGGGACCAAGAGCTCGGGTACCATTGCCTGAGGAAAAATAAGCCTGCGGAGCACAAGGCTGTCATGCCAGTATCTGTTGTTTCTGATAAAGAAAAGGGAAACATTATGTTTGCAACCCAAACTGTAAAGGCTTCCCATCTCCGCTTAGGAAAAAGGACGGACAGCAGGTTCGCTGTGAAGCCACAGACGATGGTCTCAGTCAGCTCCCCCCAGGCAGGTCCACACCGCAGCTCCTAGGGCTGCCCTGCACCCAGTGTGCTTCCAGATACGTGAAGCGATGGGTAATAGTGGGGCTTTTACACCGTCTGCTGCAAAGTAACCCACTCAGGACTGCATTGAGACATTTGGCAATTCATCTGTGCTGACCCCTTTGCTGTGGCAGCCAGCGCACCAGCAGTACAGAGCTAGCTGTCTCAGAGCTGGGTCGGATACATTCATGGTGTTTACAGACACCGGCAGTGTTACCCTTCAAGCCCTTACCGAAGTATCTCTTTTTTGTTCCTTAGATCTGCAACTCTTAATGACATAAGATTTGTGAGAAGCTCATCTTGCATAAAGAAAAGAAGGCAAACCCGCTTTCTTATTTTCACACTTGCAAACACAAAAAACCCCCAGCCCTTTCCCCCGTAATATTTTTTTTTCAACCGCATGATCAAACTCCTGATGTGGAAGCCTCATCTCATATTTTTTTACTCCTTCGGGTTTACAACTCCGTGTTAAAGTCTGTTCTACCAGCAGGAAGGAGCTGGCATCAGAGTAGTACCAATTTTTTCAGGTCTAACCCCTCTTGGCCACTCTTACAGGGAGGATGGGAAGGTGGAGAGGTATGTCTTTCCCTCAGAGACCCTCCTGATGTCTAATTCCTCTGCTGCACCACATGCTTGTCTATACTACATATTAATTATTTAAAAATACATATTAAACTAGAGTTAGGGTGGAGAATATATACCAGTATGTTAAGGTAATAAAACCTTACGGGGATATTGTAATTATCCCATAAAGAAACATGACAATCCCAGTGACTTGAGATGAAGCATAAAAGAAATTAAATTAGGTTAGAGATAGGGAAAATGTCTCCATATAACCTTTACGAGGCTCTCTAGTGAGATCTTGAGAATTAAAAAAAGAAAAAAAAAAACAGTTTAAACTAAAATATCTTCTTCATAAGCAAGCAATCATTGCTTTATGTTCCTATATCATTGAAGTACTGTACACCTAAACCAGACTAGCCGGCGGTGGGATAAACTTAATTAGTATTGCTGATTGCAAAGGCTGGGTCAGCTCTGTCTTGGTTTACAATGCTCTTCAGAGCCCGGTTGGAACACACTGGAAGCTCCGGTGAAGACTTAAACACGGCTTTTGTTTGGACAAAGCTTTCCCAGATTTGTTGAGAGTGCGCTCTGCTCACTCTCTTCTCTTAGAAGAAATTTCGTTGTTCACACTTGACAGCGTTCTGTTGTCTGCAGATGTTTCTTAATTGGTTTCAGTTTCAATGACACCCATATGAGACCTACAAAATGAAAAATAAAATGAAATTTGATTAAATGTTATGGAAAAAAAGCTAAGCATGAAACAGAAAGATTTCATGAGTAAAGCAAGGAAAAAGATAAGTCACAGTGGGGTGTAAGATGGCAGATTATTATGGTGCATTTTCATTTCTATATTGCACTTAAATTCAGCAGTATTGTGATACGCTGACTGTGCAGCCGAGATAATAACAATATCAAACTCAGTCAAACTTCATGGGTTCCAACCTTTCCAAAGGCAGCTTGCAACTGTGAGATGATCTAGTCATCCACACAACTGCAAAGCAACCTGGAAGTAGGCAAAAGGTGCATAAATGTCACCAAACACCTGTGGTGATTGCCATTAAGTTGGAATTACAGGCCAGGTAGGATGCTAGCATCATGCAGAAGAACCGTATGCAGGAAAATGAAAAAAAGGAGGTGACTAAATCAAAACAACTTTCTTCTGTGTGCGTGTTTATGTCCACGCGTATGCAGGAAAATGAAAAAAAGGAGGTGACTAAATCATTACTTCAGGCACACATGCACGTGGACATGAACAGCGTGTTTGTCTGGAGGAGGGGGAACGGTCCGATGTGTCCACGTGCATGTGTGCCTGAAGTAATGAACAGCATGTTTGTCTGGAGGAGGGGGAACAGTCCGATGCCAACCTGGTTTTGACATTGTGTTCAGGTACCAGGTAGCTATCAGCTCAGGTTTAGCTAAGAACCTGGTTTTGACATTGTGTTCAGGTACCGGGTAGCTATCAGCTCAAGTTTAGCTAAACTCAGAAACCAGCCCAGTTGTAGGCACAGTTCAGATTCCCAAATGATTTTGTGTTAATCCCCCTCTTGTGTATTGATTGCCATCTGTTCTCACTACTGTTTTTCATGTTTCTATCCATCCTTTATTATTCCACGTTGCATTACTCTCATTTATTAGTAATGTCAAGATTAGTGTCTTCACAAGACAAGCACTGCACTTCCATTACTGCTCTCTGGCAGTGCTGTTCCTCTGGTTCTGCCCCATTGCCACTCTCCCACGTGTGTTGGAGTATAATTTTACACATTCTTCAATTACTTTTGTTCTCAGAATGAGGCATCCAGTGGACTCCCTGGTTTATGTGATATATTATATTGCATATATTGTTCTTTATAATAGTATACCATATGATGTAGTGCCTTGCAGCAGAAGGGGACTCATCTTCATTACCCCTCTGATACTGAGTTTCTGCATTGGTTTAACTTCCTAGATCAATTGAAATGTGGCAAGGGGGTGATGGGTTTTACTTGTGTGTTCACCATTTATGTTCACCATTTGTGCTGTAGGTACTATAAATTTTGCTCCGAGATGAGTCTGGGCTGCTGCACTTGAGGCAGGCAGAGCCCTGGCAGGGAGGGGGAGAAGGCAGCAGGGGAGGAGGTTTGTGGAGCCCAGGCTGGGCTGCTCAGGGACTGATGCTGCAGCAGGGAGCCTGCCATGGCAGCGGGGCTGGAGGCTCCTGAGCAGGGCAGGGAGGGCAGAGATGCAGCCAGACCTCAAAGGTGATGGAAAGAAGGAGGTTCTCCCAGGGAGAGACACCATGTAAAGTTGCTTGCAATTAGGAAGCTGCTAAAAGTTGCTGGCCTGCAAGCGAGACTGAAGGAGAGGACCTACCCTAAAGAACAGGGGGTTGGGGATGTGGGGATTTGTTTACAAGACTTTTCGTTTTAATATGTTTCAGACACAGCTGATTCGGGTTTCCTTGGCTGCAACAGTGACTTTACTATAGCTTGTCTTTTGGTGAAACAGAGCTGCAGAGACTGAAATAGTTTTCACGTGCTCACCAGAAGCAGACCTACCTCAAAGCTCTGCCTCATGTTGGGTCATGTCCTGTTAGTTTGAGTAGAAGTCCTTTTTCCCCTTTTCATATCTAATTCAAAGCCCCTCTATTATGCTCTGCTTGAACAAAGCAGACGAAATACAGCCAGGCTTTCAGCACAAAAGCAGCTCACTGCTCCAGAAACCAACATCAGTCCTGGCACTGTTTTTCTCCTTTCTTGGTGGCTTGTGCATGCGTCTAAGTACTTAAATCACCCTGAGCTCCCTGCTGAGGACCCTCAAATAGAAAGAAAATCACTGCAAGAAATCAGACTCCCTTTAGTTGTGTTATTTATTCTGATGTAGATACAGATGAGGATTCTCTACATATCCAGACTTTCTAGTGCAATTAAGTGCTATATAGTGCTAGGGATGTCATCCACACGGTTTACTTTACTTCAGTCTTAGTCCAAGCTATTCACTGATCGGTAAGCTTCGTTTTCCTTAGCCCAGAGGTAGCTGCCAGATCATACGTTACAGCTAAGTGCTGATTTTTCTTCTTTCTCTTCACACCAAAGCTCTGAACTTGTTTCTTTTCTATAACTCACATAGTTTAAATTTTTCTTTCTCACTTCTTGCTCCTGCCTGAGATCAGCTTCAGTCTGGTTAGCAAAATCCATACTGATCCTTCACGATTTTCAGTCACAAGTGCTAGTACTATAGATGCAGTCTGTTATCTTGGACATTTTAATAAACATTATCTATAGTAGTAGTTGCATTTTTTTATAGTACCTCTCCCATCTTCTCGTCACATGTAAATGTCAGTGCTGCTTCAGGAATTCAGCTGTCTTCTTCCTTTTCCCTTGATTTGATTTTTTGATCCATCTAAGTCTAGTCCAGACTCTTTCTGTTTGCGCTTACAGCCATTGCCTTCAGTAAGCTGTGGGCTGGTCCTCAGAGCTCTGATGAAAGCTACGTTTTAGGTCATGACTATTCTTTGTACGCCTTCAAATGTGAGGTTATTAGAGCCATCGATCAAAATACATGCTAAATAAAAAGTATGACTCTCCCTGGTGCTAGATGTAGTATTATTGTTTGCCACCGTCTACTTCGCCCTCAGCCAATTCCACGTACCTTTTAATCTCTGTCCTGCAAGCTTCATTCTGTTCAGGTGGCATGTCACATCGACGTGCTAATGAGCTTGCGGCTCAAACAATGCCACATATGTCGCTAATATGAATGCTAAGCACACGCCTCTGCATGCAAAGTATGTTTTGAAAAATGGGCTGATTATCGTGAAGAGAATCAGGAATGTGCAGATGGCAACGCCGTCCCCATCCCGCTCTCAGCGAGGTGACCTCCGCTCTGTTGTGCCACGAGAGCCCATTATCCCGGCTAACAATGCTGATACAGCCGGAGTCCTTTCATGCATATGTAGCATCAACGATTTTTTCCTCTGAGTGTATCAATATCAGAGGTCACCATGGCTTAGATAACAGGATTTTTATTTACAGAATATGAATGAAATTTGGCAAATGCTTAAATGCTTACACAGCATTATAATCTTGTTGGGTTTAATGTATTTTCTGTGTGTTGTTTCAGAGATTGCCAAGATACTGGGCTTGGTATGAGGCTCCTGCATGTTCATAGGACACAGCACACTTGAGAACACACAGACTTCTCTCATTAATGCCACTGTGCATTTCCAAGACATGCCAGCGTATAATTCCTTCTCCAGCATAGCTGAAAAACTAGAAGGGCTTGGAGCGTCTACCCAAATTCTCACATAAGAAATGTGGGCTTTTTTTGATTTCCCACTTTTCCATTCCATTCTTCTGCAGCTATTTCACCTGCAGCTTCCTTGCCTTTCTGGCTCACATGCTGCCCTCCTGCCGCAGGTGGGTAATATCACCGAAGTACAAGCTCTCTCTCTTTCAGCCCTTCTGACTTAAGTATTATGGCTGCCTATCACCAGTCAGATGTTTCTTTTTTCTCAAGCTTTTATATTATTTAAGCCTCACATTCCAGTTTTTCCACATAATTCTCACCTCTTGTGTCTGTGAGGATGCTAAGTCTGCGTTCTCTCACTTGCTACATACCATCTTGCTTGAGACAGTATCTCAACTTCCTCTGCCAAAATAAATTTTTCTTCTCATCTTGACAAATTTACACTCTCAGGCTCTGAGCCTCCATTTTCCTCAAGGTCCAGCAGCTCCAGTCAGAGCTGGAAACAAGAGAGATGCACCTTCTGCCTCTGGTGTTGCCACCTTTCTCCAATCAATAGTCGGACTCAGAAAAATACCTCTGTTGCACATGAGCTTCCCAGAGGTGCCCTGCCCTCCTCTAGCCTTCTGGTATCATCTTCTCCTCTTGTAAGATCTGTTATTTGCACTCTTTAGCCCCCTGCATTATAACTATTTCATAGAATCTTAGAATAGTTTGGGTTGGAAGGCACCTTCATCTAGTCCAACCCCCCTGCCGTGGACAGAGACATCTTTAACTAGATCAGGTTGCTCAGATCCAAGGTCAGGTCCAACCTGACCTTGAATATTTCCAGGGATGGGGCATCTACCACCTCTCTGGGCAACCTGTGCCAGTGTTTCACCACCCTCATTGTAAAAAATTTCTTCCTTATGTCTAGTCTAAATCTACCCCCTCTTTTAGTTTAAAACCATTCTCCCTTGTCCTATCACCTCTCCTTCTGTCTTCAGCATGAACAGAAAACCTTCTGCACTTTCTTCACCACTTAGTACATATATTCCCATTGCATATTCCTATTGCAAAGGGTGGGCTAGACCTGGCCGTAGCCTGGGAGACATCTTGACACCAGCACAGCTTCTTCTGTCATGTGGGGTAGGGCAGATGCTGCTCAAGGGGACATTAATACTTCATACCGCTGGTGAACCTGTGGTGGTGAAGACTCATCTCTCTGCTCACACACATGCCAGATATATCTTTCTCTGCACTGCCTGTGCTGATGGGCACGGGGAAAGAACCAGGAGAGCACGTCCAATTTAATTTAAATTTTGTGCATATTCCCTATAATAACGATTTTGCAGGTACAGGCATTCTAACCATTGTTATATGAAAATTATATTTCCATATTTTCCCAGATGAAACATCATTAAGATTCCATCTCTTTTTTTCCCCCATAAAGGTCTGGAGGAGAATTATTTTTATAATCTACTTTCAATTACTAAAATTGCACAACCATAAAAAACCCACTAAGATAAAAAAAACTCTGGAAACTATTATAGAGCTGCAGAAATGAACTCTTAAATTGCTGTGTTACATTCATTACCTAGCTCAGTAGGCTCTCAATGGTTTATTATCATTTTAAACTCAATAAAAAGTGCATCCCTCAAAGGGCAGAAAAATCTTCATACCATTATTTTATTGTTTATCAAGTTAATGTAAAATCATTTCATAATGAATACACTTTCAGTTTTCAGAATTTTTCTATTTTTAAAGCAATTTTCTGGGAAAATAAATGATGGTGAAACTGAAAAGCTCTACTCTTTGACAGTTGTTTTATACTATTATTGTTTGCTTGTTTCCTTCCCTAGTGAGATACTGACCTGTAGAAATACTACAGTCACAAGCACATTGATAGGTGTTCCTATCAGCATTTCTGTATACTCTGTTTTTAAATGATTATTGGAAAGATGATGTTTGGTTTGCTGAATATTTTATTCACTAAAAATACAGTTTAAATTGTCCCTCCACAATTAAATCTTTCATTGAATCTGAAATGAAAATTAATTTCACTGAGGAATAAAGAAAAAGCTCATTTTGGTTTTATTTAAATTGATTTTTCCCAACCCAAGCTCAGTTCAGTTCTGTACCAGTGAATCAATCCTTTACAGTTTTGCTTACAAGTGATACTCCAGTGTTGTTAGAGAAAACTTGTGAAGCCACAGTGGTCACATTCTCATATCAATAGTAAAGGTGCAATTCAGGGAGCCTAATGTACACAGTACATTTTCATTTATTTGGCACATATATAAGCACAATACCAAACAAAATGCAAATACCAAAACACCTCAGTGATGATCCCACTGAATAATATACAGAACAGTTTAGAGTCTGGTAGCTGCACTGCAAAATTTCCTACCAAGTTTCTGAATCAATTTAATAATAATTAATTTGATACCAGCTAAGATCACTGTTTTGTGAGAAGTATTACTCAGTCTGTGGAAAATGGGTTGGCTTGGTTGTTATGAAGGGGAGACATGCATTGATGGGGAGGTTTCACTCAGCAGAGGAGTCCTGGACTGAGTGTATGGATGGAGCCATCTCCTCTTCCACCAGTAGGACCTGCAGCTTTCCACCAGGACCCACACTGACTGGGGAGGAAGGACACAACAGACAGAGGACCTTTCCACCAAAAGAATAGATTCACTGTAGAACGAAATTCAGTTGATAGTATTCTATCAACTGAATATTACATATTACATCAATATTACATCCCAGACATCCTCTTTTGCCCCAGGAAGAGGGCACTAAAGTGGTATCTTGAATCATAGCTTCACTGCATTGTTCACCTCACGCTAAGCAGTTTTCCCCACGGTTTCCTGTAGGGGAACAGAGGAAGGGCTTGGGAGGTTGGTCTGGCTACCTGCGAGCCTCACCAGGCTGGGTTCTCCTGGTGCGGACTCCAAAGCTTTGTCTAATCTAGCCTGGAAATGTGAAAAGTAGTTTAGCATAAAGAAATCAGATGAAGTGCATTCTATGATGGGATGTCATCTTCTGGCAGACATGTTAGCCTTATGGGGGTTTCTTAGCTGGGTCTTGCAGTAAGCTGTGCCCGCCCTGACGGTGCTGCTGGAGGTAAGTCACCCCCGGGCAGCAGTGAGGCAGGCAGCAGAGGAAGCGAAATCTCCCCACACCATGCCGGGAAATGGCTCCCCTAGTTGCGGGAAGCAAGTTTAAAATCTTAAAAAAAGTTTCCTGCTTTGAAAAGAATTTCAGGTCTTGGGCCTCAAAGCTGGAGGTGATGTGCTTGGTGTTCCCCCCAGGCTAGGGGGAGGCTGGAGGTGAGAGGCAGGGGCTCTTCTTGGGTGCACCTGTGTTTCCTGCATGGGGAGGGTTTTTTATTTTTTCTTTGTAGAGAAAGGATTTAAACAGAAGAGAATGTGATTAGTAACTACAGGTGTGTTTTGGTTTTAGATGTTTGCTATGTTAGTTGCACCAAACAAAGACGATAAAATAAACCTTTTCCTTAAAGGAAGATTTATTTATGAGGTGGGATGCCTGCACTCTTCCTGTCTTGCTGCATACGTCTTGGTCTTACCCCAGCTCTTTGACTTCTTGTAATGCAATTATTAGAGTGGAAATAAAGTCATCAGTGATTGGTAGTAAGGAAAGTCATTCAGATCCAGATAGCTAAGGAGGTTTGGGGATGTTTCTGCTTTACTCTACGCCTTACTATTCCATCAGGCTATTCTTTACCATTTACACCTTCATTCTCAACAGCTGAGAAGTGTTGTATTTTGCAAACCACAGATTCAATATCACCAAACAGTAGGGAAGTTGAATGGTTTTAGGATGTCTACATGTCATATAATGCAAATACCATTGTTTTCTTTCAAACCAAAAATGTCAAATGCAAAAGATCAGCTCAACCCTAGCAAAACCAGTATTATTATGACCTGCGTATCTATATAGGATGCACTGCATATTTTCCTCAAATCTTAGCAGCTAAACTGAGAAGTGAAAAGTGAAGAAAGACAGAGCAGTGGCCCCGGGGGTGCCGTGATATCGTTCCAGTGGCCTCTTGGAAGGAGGCTTGATGTTTCAGCTCACCCCGGAGACAGCTATAACTGGTTACACTTCTTTAGACTGGCTATAGCTAGTTTTCCTGCACAGGTGCAATTTCTTTCTTCAATGCTAAAAGTTTTCAAGGGGGACGTCATGACTGCTGCTGCAGCAATCATAGACTTTAAAATGTCAGAGAGCTCAATTGCCCTGTGGAATGCAATCAAGTTTCCGTGGACCAGGTGCATAACTGAATAAAGAAGATATTGTAATAATTCAAAGAATCTTGTGATTATAATCACAAGATGCTGGCAGATAAGAGATGAGTGCGTGCGGGGATGTGATGTCAAACGAAGAACATCTGCTTACTGGCTGTGGGAAGTCTTATACTGCTGGGTGGAGCCTCTGCCTGTTCACAGATTAAAGTTGAAAAAAAGAAGAGGGAAAAAGTGAGATGAGTGCGTGCTTTGATGCAAGATGGAAAAGGGAGGAACTGTGTATAGAAAGAGAGACTTGGCCATTTTCATATAAATTTGTTTCCGGAAGGAAGAAATGCGTAGTGGATGGCTAATGTTATGTTTTAATGTGTTTACCCTGGTGAAAAGTTCTGTGGGCCTTCCAAATGTTAGCGGCGGTAAGACTAAATCACTGTGTTACGCAAAGAGCTTTGCAAGGTTGTCAAAGGAGGAGCAGCACGCCTGGCCAATATTTACAGGCAAGCCCCTTAGAAGAGACTTGTAGAATGGAGATCGCATGCAAGCGTGTACATGTATGTGTGTGTCTGTAAGAAGACTGGGACAGGCTGTTATCCTGAGTCTTGACTCTAGTCACTGGCAATGTCACAGGCCGAGAGCTGACTCTGCATAGATGGTGAGAGTAGCGTGGTCTCCCCTACTCGCATAGGATTTAGCACTTTGTTATTCCCTCCGTAGAGGATAATGGAAGCACAGCCTCCCAGAAATAGCAGGCTTTACAGGGTGACTTGCAAGGGGAGAGGGCATTCAGCTACCCCGTGGTACTCCTGCCCTCAGACCGCTAAGGATAACAGTTTAAGAAGAGCTCCTCTTTTACCTCTGTGCAGGATCTGTGTATTTATGCAGGCTGTGTGTTCAGAATCGAGATGCAATACGGAGTGCAATAAACAGGTTTCCAAGGCTCAGTGATAATGCTGAACGCTGATCTTTCCCCCGCTGGTGGTATCACCGATTCCACTTCGTTCCTATAGTTCTTCACCCGTCACTTTCGCTCATCACGGAGGTTGCACCTCGATGTGTCTGGCAAATTAAACTTAAAGCCTTTTTTAAGCATTAATGAGGTGAGCTGCTTTTCCCGCTACGAACGTTTGGTGTGTTTCTGTATAAGAACCTTGAAGAGCTTCAGCACTTTTACTAAGCTGCACAGTGTTATTGATTTCTCCAGCTTCTGCTGTGAGGGGTTTGTGGTTAAAAAGCAGTGACTCAGCTGGCGTGCTCAGTGGAGCTCTTTTACATGCTCAGACTGTGCTGCTGTTGCTGCTGAGTGGTTAAAAAAAAATCAAAGGCAAGACTTTTAATTTGTTTGAAGTAAAGTGCAGGCAGCAGCAAGGTTTTCTGGAAACTTTGTAGAGATATTGCAAATACGCTTAATGGCAGGCCCAATTCTGGGGGCTAACCCTATGTGCTTCTGCAGCAAGAAAAGGGGAGACAGCGATCAGGGCTCCAACTTCCCTCTTGGTCAGAAGATGGTACACTGAATGTAGGAACAATCCCACCCCGCGAGCTGGGGCATTAGGAAGGGGAGATGCCTGGAAGTACTGGCCTGTCTGCTGAAACAGTGCAACGAATAGCGGGACAGGCTTGTGCTGGTGAGGAGAAGGCTTCGGGAGACCTTATTGCAGCCTTTCAGTGCTTAAAGGGGGCTTATAAGAAAGATGGCGGTGAACTTTTTAGCAGGGCCTAAAAGGGGTCATGGTTTTAAACTAAAAGAAGGTAGATTTAGACTAGATATAAAGAAGAAATGTTTTACAATGAGGGTGGTGAAACACTGGCACAGGTTGCCCAGAGAGGTAGTAGATGCCCCATCCCTGGAAACATTCAAGGTCAGGTTGGACGGGGCTCTGAGCAACCTGATCTAGTTGTCCCTGCTCACTGCAGAGGGGTTGGACTAGATGACCTTTAAAGGTCCCTTCCAACCCAAACTGTTCTATGATTCTATGATTGCAGCTCTCTATGTGCGTCTCTTCGCTGCTTACCTGGCTATGACAGTGATTTACTGAGGCTGGCCACCATTCTTAATGCCATCCCACAGGAAACCTGCAGATGTGAAATGCTTGCCATCACAAGCCAGAACAAAGCTCAGACCTTTCTGAAGTTCTCACAGAGAGGAAATTCAGTAAGTGTGCAACCTGAGGAGGGAGAGGGAAAAAATGCGGCTGTCCTGGGAGGAGAAGTGGGGATTGTTTATCCTTTTCTGAAAGATAAATAAGCTGTTTATGCCTGTGATCCTGCCTGTCTGTAGAGCAGGACTCCTAGAAGCTTTCAGATCACCACAGATTCATAGCAGTGTAGGTCAGAAGGCACCATTTGGAGGTCTCTAGTTCAACCTCCTGCTAAAACCATGTTTTTCACCAACATGAAGTTATTCATGGCTTTGTCCAATATTTTTCAATATTGAAAACCTCGAAGGATGGAGATTCTACAAACTCGCTGGATAACGTGCTTTGGTGCTGCACTATCACCTCAGTAAAGACCTCTTTTCTAATGTCCATCCTGAACCTCCCAAGCCAGAGTTTGTGGCCATCGCCCCTTGTCATATGGTCTGCCAGTACCAAGAATTTGACTCTATCATCTTTGCAACTGTCTTCTGAGTAGTTGTAGGCTGCTATTAGATTCCCCCTAGCCTCCTCTTCATCAGACTAAACAAGCACAAGCTTTCCTTACAAGACACATCCTCCAGGCTCTGACTCTCCTGATAACCTTCCACTGGACTGCCTCCAGTTTCTCCATGAACAAACAACTTGGAAAGCCTGAGAGCCCCACCAGTGGAGCAAGACCAGGACTTTTCAGTGTCTCTGGATATGGAGCTGAAGCACTTAGGGTACTCAGGCTCCTCACCACAGCGCTAGGAGACTGCACCGTGGGACCACAGCTCTCATCTCCAAATGTCTATCTGGGATTCAGGGGTCTGTAGCAGGTAGCCAGATGTACCAAGAGGCACTTAGGCAGTTGCACATAGGAGACAACCTGGGTGCATTGAAACAGAACTATTTATTTTACCAAGCTTTTATGTTTTGACACCTTGATGTTCCCCTATCCCAGTAAAACTGCTGAAATCATATGGGTTACTTCAGGGGAAGGATTCTGGCTGGAGAAAGGACTACTTTTGAAGCGCTTAACCCATGCATGCACTCTGGATTGCTCAATAGCACTGCCTTGCAAAGCAGAAATGGAAAAAAACAGGGAACAGACTGACCTGAATTCAAAAAGCCTGACAACAAGCCCAGTTGTTGAAAGACTGCAACGCAGAAATCTCACAGTGGGATCTCTGAAGCAAGGAGACCTAGGATCTTGGGAAAGGAGCATGGACATACTGACTCATTGTCTGCAGCAATCTCTTAGGTATTGCTAGGTCCATTATATGTTGGTAAGACCTCAAACTGCCAAATGTACGAAAAACATTTTCAGTTGTATTTAACAGTTTTGTAATGGCAAGAAAACTCTCTCACCCTTCTGAGTCCTAAGAGAGCTGCTGTGGGGAAACAGCAGAGCTGCTCTCTTTCAAGGTCTGTACTCTCCTTGGATTTATGCATTCAATGACCTTGGCAGAGGTACAGAAGAAACCCTTTACCATGGCAATGGATTGTTTTTCATTTCTTTAAGATTAGGCACAAACATACTTTCTCTCATCAGATACACAGATTTTGAAATTCCACTTTTTTCCTCCCTCTTCAATAAAAGGATTTTCAAGTGCAGAGAAAAACCATGTATTCCAGCTGTTTGGTTTCTGCTGCCCTCCTACAGCATCCCAAGACAGTAGATAAAAAGCTGCTGTTTTGAATCCTCTTTTCTGAGTCCAGTATTGAAATTGCAATTGAAGTTACTATCTACATTGGCAATTTTAGCTCTCTGGTGATTGAAAGCAATTCTTCTTAGCTAGACATGTAAAGATGTGGTATGTTTTCCTTCATCTGAGAATATGCAGGAATGGTATTGAGAGACAGATGATGGGAGTTTGGAGGATTCCCAACTTAAACAGAGGATTTGCTATGCTGGATCAAACAGGTTTCCTATCCCACCCCTCTGCCCTCCAATCAGGACTGCTGCATTTGCTAACGACTCTGATTCTTGTGTCCGAGGGAAATGACAAAACCTACCCCTAACTGATGCCCCATGCCAACAGTGTAATACTGTAGGTGGAGACAAGGCGATTTCCTTCTGACCTTGGAAAAGAACAGCTTAAGCCACGAAGTTGCCATTATGCAGGCCAACAGGTGCTGTAGTCAATTTTACAAATCCATCCCTTCGTTTGGAAAAAAGAAACTAATACGGCATGTGAAGGCTATAGTACTGTCAAGAAACATCAGACTACTATTATTGATAATCAACCAGATTTTGTTTAATTAAATGTCTGGACATTTACATCTTGTAGAAGCTTGTGTTATAAAATGCAGATCTTTTTCAAAGTTGCTTGACCATCATTCTAGCCCAATGCCTCCACACATTTCTGACTAGAATTATTCCTTCTTGCTGGAAAGCTGCCTGTGGGATGTATCCTTGCTAGCATAACGAGAGCCATCTCGGGGTACAAGAAGTCCTTTCCCTAGTAACTTCCACCCTGGAGTTACCCTAAAAATCCTTGCAGGATGAGCCTGCAGTTATCCAGAAAGAGAGAGAACTGTACACGTTTTTAAAGGAGCAGCCATGTAGCTTGCTCTTATCACGATATTAGTGAAAGCAAGCCGATTACAAAACCTCTCTTAATCTTGCACAGGCTATTATGGTGAATGACCATATAAATGTATTCTAGATAACTGTGTTTATTCAATCCCTTAGCCCCACTACTTCTCTTTTTAGTCAAGCATTACAATTACACTGTTAGTCATGGAAATACCTGATGAAGCCTTCAGATTAGAAATTAGGTGGCTTTGCCAAGTTGTCTAGTTTGTATTCATCGCCCTGGAAACAACTTAATTCCTTTTAGATAATCCTGAAAGAATACTGCACTGTATTGTATGAGCAAGTTCATCAGCTGTAAAACAAAATATTGACATTACCCATTTTATCACCATAAGTTTTTGCTCCTCACCTGCATGCATGGCTCTTTATAAACAGTGGCATCAGCAACCACTCTAAGAAGGTTTGTTCACAGAAACACATGACTGATGCCAAACATTTGCCCACTTCCAAAAGATTTCCTTATTTACTTTTTTGTTAAACAGTGTTAATGTGATTTTCATTAGCCCCTCTTGAAGGGCTGATCAGCACAATTTACCTGTGCACACATCACACTGAAGGATTTATTAGTAGATTATTGACATAAAAGACGTACCAGAGCTACCATTACAACAACACATATTTACAGGGAAGATGTGGTATAATACACAAACAAGTCAAAGCCTTTCAAAGTACTGTATAGCTTCAGAAGGGGTTGCTCTTCCTTGCAAGTGGTATAGCAACATGAAGGCAGAATGAAAACAGCCCTATTTCCCATACAGATAAACATCAATGATCTCCAGCCGTTCAGCGGTGCAGTAGTTCACGTGAGTGTAGCCCACTGGTTTTGTTCCAGGTCTGGCTCCCCCTTTTACTGTGCCCCGGTATTGCCTCATGGGAGAAGGAAAGCAGGTCGTGGTGCCAGCGGCTTCCCCTGCCAGCCTGTCCCTGGATGGGCTCCTGGGGTTTCACACACACCACCACGCCAGCTGGGCTGGCCGGGGTCCAGCCGCAGCTGCTCCTCTCCCCTTCTTGATGTCTGGCGTCTTCTCACAAGACTTTCTGGCAGGCAACGAGCACTGAGGGTCAAAATTCATCACAGAGACGGTTTGCAGAGAGCAGTCTGGTGATCTGTATCTTCCCATGCAACCCAACAGCTTACAAGAGACACAGGCGTTTGAGGCAGACCTGGCTTCAGCCATTCTCCCTTTTTCGCGTCTGGTACTGCATTTGCTTTCCTAAAATGCTGTCCCCGCTCCCACACAGTGGGGGAGAGAGCCATAGCCGTTAGTGCCACGCAAGGATGTGGGCAGAGGTGGCACATCTGGGGAGAGTCATCCCTGCTCATCCGGGCATGCCGCTCCCTGAGGCTGTCAGCAGAGCAGAGAGCTGCGGGTGCTGGGTCTTGGAGCCGTGTATAGAAAGAGAGAAGACTGTCAATTATACAGATTGCTAGCTTTAATGAGAGGAGCAGGACTCTCAGCTTCCACTGACTTTTCCTGGGAAAGTGGTTCACAGACACTTGTGTATGTATTGTTTCCTCTCTTGATTGGGCCATAAAATAGAATAAATACCAGATAGACAGACAGATAGAGAAACAGGTAGATATTTTGTCTGGCAGGCTTTCACTTTACAAGCCATATATTGGGCTAAGGCAGCTGCTATTGAACTTCAACTCAAAATTCAATTGTAGCCCTATGATAAGAATCGACCTGTTTAAATCTTGTGTTCTGCAGAGGCAATTTTTTTCTGGGGAAAAGTAATGCCTTTAAGCCATCCAGAGACAGACAACAAAAAAGCATGGGGAAGGCTTTCCTCCTGAGCTGACTGAAAGATCTACTTAAACCTTGCAGTGTGAGACCTGTTCTTCTGAGTTTGCAGACGCAACATGGTCCACCTCTGTTTAAAACCCCAACACAACATCCACCCAAAGAAATTCTCTTAGTTATTCTATAGATGCAGATGTGACTGCTAAATCTTCTAAGCGCTGATCCGGTCCTGTCATCCTCTGAACACCACAGCAAATTAATACTACCCTAGCCTCTTACAAGTGAAAACATGGTTCTCTGTGTTTCAGATGTAAAGCACAGAGACAATAAGTGACTTTACACACATAAAATAATGTCTGTCACACACCTAGACTTTGAACCCAAGCTGATGGTGTCCCAGATGAAAGTCTCCCCCCAGGCCAACACACCGGCTAAGTGAAAGAGCGCCCAAGAGCCGCACCCTGCTCCCGCCGCTGGGCACCGTGCCATTAAGCACAGTACATCAGCGAGGGTTCCTCACAGGGATGGCAGGAATTGCTGCAGCAAGTGAAAATAATCCTCTCCTGGCTCTCAGAACAACTGCAGTAATACCTATTATTCGCTACACTAGAGTTGTTCAAAAGTAAAGGACCCAGAGGCCAAACCCATTAAAAACTTGGAAAAAGAACAACAAAGACCAGGGAAGTGCCATTTGCATTCATACTAAATATCACCAAGGAGTCTTAAATTCTTGGGGTTTATACATGCTGAAGAAACTTTGCAGATCTTGCTCCCCCCGCCCCCTTACCAGAAACACAATTTGAAAATATAATTGAGAGATTAAAAAGACCTCACCTTGCATTTTTTCATATATCTGTGTTAAGTGCTGACTAACTTAAGCTCTCTCTTAACAAGTATCCTGTTTCCTCCAGCTGATCAGAGACTTTCTGTGAGCACATTTGACTGGCAGAGCAATGCTATTTCTTAAGAACTGAAACTTTTCACAGCAGGGTGCTTGTTCTGTGTGAAGTCTTTCAAGGAGGTTCACAGCTCTGCCACAGCACTTCTGCCTTGAGAGGTTTATGCCAGATAGCCCGGCCTCATTTTACAGCAGCCCGGTAGGCTTGGTACCCGTGCTCAAGGCTGACCTCTCCGGGTTTAAGCTGTGACCCATGCCTGTTTCAGCTGGCATTGATGGGGGTCCTTAGCCACTCGGATATTGTTTGCCTGGGAATAAGTCACTATCTTCTGTGTCTTCCTCTCTCAGATAACCTTTTGTGAAAGAAGGACTCATCCGCCCTGAGCTGCTGCTGTGTTTCAGCTGCCGCATTGCGTGATCTGCAGTGACCAGAATGTACCCAATTCCTGGGGTCAGCCAGCAGGTTTTCTCTGTGTGTTTCTTTTTCCGCTAACTCTTTTCCTTCCCAAGACAGCTTAGGAGTTTTCCTAGGGCCAGGTTAGGAGCGAGAAGCGGGTAAGGGAATTAGAAGAGGACGGAGCAGCGTTGGCATAGCCTTGTGGCAGAGCTTGGCGGGGGGAGCAGGGCAGAGCACTGCAGTCTCTCAGTCCATCTTCCACCCTACTGTCTTCACAGAAGATTTGGGAAACTTTCCTGGAGGAGGTTAGAAAGTTTTTGCAGGAGAAAGAAATGAAAATATTTAGAAAGTTTGCTTCAGTCAGATGTACTTTCTTTCTCTTTCTCTCTCCCTCTCTTTTCTTAATGGAATCTGTTGCCTAAACATTTCCGTGCTTTTGTCTCCAGTTCTATTCTGCTCTTACTTGAAGGCAGCAATTTTGCTCAAGAGATTTATAGCAATAGAAAATAGAAGACAAAAGTCTCATTGATGATTTCAGACAACAAAGGAAAAACTGAACAAGAAGGTAATTAAAGTAAAATCCTGAAAGCTCTTCATTCTACAAGGTAAAAAAAGTGTCTCTAAATCCCAGTTTAATTTTTCTTGTCATGTTGACTATCCAGCTCCAATGAATAGACAAAATGTTCTAGTGTATCTCCCTTTGTGTACATATTTTTAATTCTTTTTCCTGCACTTACATTACAAAAGGTTGAGAAGCTGCAAGCGGTTTTGTGCACAAAGGAAGGGTATTTGCTCTGCAGTCTGATGCCTATTAGGTTTTAAACCTGTTTGAAATAATGAATTGCAATCTATTGTAATTAAATATGAAACATTAATTAACTGAGTATTACTAACAAAGCAAACCAAGAGCAGTTTGTAAAGTTTATATTTCCTTTTAGAGAAATTTTCCTATGTATGAGAACACTATCTTCTAACCCTTAAGTTAAAGACTCCAAGCCAATCATAAAAGGCATTTTTCGGTTTCAGATGTGAGAATTGCATTCCTTTATGCAATGTAATATTATATTATTTGAAGTGTAGAATTATTGTATGAAAAGCTTATGCAAGAATTCTACCAGTAAAACCCATATTTCTCTCATTGCAGATATTTTTCTACACATCAGTTCCAACAGAAAGATGCGTATGAGCAGTATCATTGAATTACTGGAACACACAGAATATACATCACTTGATAATGTGGGTCTGAAAAGCCACACCCGAGACTATCATCTCGAGCACTCTGGCACCAAGAAGATTCTTTCTTACAGCAAAATTTCCATCCAGGAGGGAGTAGATGAATTTATTAAATGTTGCTCAGATTTTACTTCTTAATAGTTAATTGATTCTATCCACATGGCACTTCGAAGGACAGTTGATGAAATTTACTTTGGAGGAGAAGGTACTTGTCTGTGGGAGACCTTAATGAACCTAAAAGCTTCTTCAGTTTGGAGACGCACAACATTGCCCAGGATAGTTATACGGTAGCAGATGATTACCAAGGCAGAACAATGTCTTTGGCTGCACGCCGTTGTGCACCACCTATTCCCTTCTTTACTATCCCCCCGTTGCATGGAACCTGCTTACTATAACATATCACTGAGCTATAGGATGTGCCTGCCAGGATCCAGCACCCAAGGGTACAAACCCAGGTACAATTGCTCTTTCCTCTTGCACTCACACTAAAGGCAGCCTGTTTCCCAGTGCCCCAAAGCAAATAAAATAATCCCTTAAAACTCAGTAACTGCCGGGCTTTTGAAAAGAAGAATTTGTGAAGGAAAAGTGTTTGCTTCCAGGCTCTGAGGGGAGCGAGAACGAACAATGGCTCTGCTGTGCAATGAGGATTTGCCTTGCAGCAGCATCCAAATGCCAGTATTTCACCAGCAATGCAAATATTTTCTGCACCTTGTGTCAAGCCAGAGATTAATTGTTAAAGTAGATATTTACATGAGGACACATGAAAGCACACCCTGCAAAATATGTAGGTACACCATAGCCTCCACCTTGCTCAGAAGACAGCATCAGCAGTGCTCTACTAAGCTGTTCCCACAATTATGTCATTTACTCCCTCCTAAGGAGAGTTTTTACAGGTTTTCCTCCCTGTGTTAGTGCTGTTTCTGCAACATGGATCAGGAACAAAGCCGAAGCTCAGCAATCCCTTTAACCCATTGCCTCCAAACTTCTCAAGAGCCGCTGTCAGGAGAAGATAGAGAGGTTCAGTTTTATGTCTTTAGCTAAGTGGAGGAGAGTGTTTGCATGGGTTTTGTGTAGCTATCCTCAACCAAACCCCAGTGTTCAACCTGGTTAATCCTCATAACTTGTCTGTGCACACATAATCCAAACAGCCATCTTTCCCAATATTTTACTGTCTTCTTTTCTGTTTGCATAACCCCTGTGAGGTTTGCAGGCTGTATCTAGTTCCCTCAGGGAGGTGGCAAACTCACAGCAAATGAAGCTCTTTGCTCTATAATTTCCCAGAGATCAAAGTTTAGTTATCATTAGAATGTAAATGTCACAACATTATGAAACTGGTGCACCAGGACAGAACATATCTTCCTCTTTGAAAGTGTTTCTATGTGATGTGACATTTTGGTAACATTTGAGGGAGGACTTTTTTTTTCTCCTTAATGATCTTTCTCAGCTTTTCTGGCCAGTATAGGTATGCTACTCCCACCTGCTAAAATAACATTTAAATAATTAAACAAAGCCTTTTTCTTTTTCAAACTGGGTCCAACATCCACCTTGTTATTTTATTTAATCTGTTTCTCAAGGTAAGAAAAGAGGGGTTGAGTTCATGAATACTAAGAAAGCATGGCTCTTAAGCTGTTCACAAATATTCTCAAATTATCAATATACCACAGCAAGAGTTGGGTTGCTGGAGTGTATGCGAACAGGCGATCCACTTGAGAAAAACAAGAAGATAAAATCCAATAAAAGTTATTCCTCTGAACAATAAAATGATTTATCTTAAACTTGCCCATGTAAATCCACTACAACTACAGAAACGACAGTCCATAAAGTATCTCAGCTTGTCCAAGGACACAAACAGCTGGTGATCCTGAAACAGTACAATTTCTTGGGCTTTGCTTCTGAACTCAGCCCTAGATGGCATCAGAAGTTACTGTTTTCTAAAGCTCTTCTATATGCGAATTGCACGCTGTATACCATATATTGATACAAAATGTGATGTCAGAGAACAGCAGCTAGCAATCTGAACTACCATCACGGAAATTTTACCAAAGCTACAATCCCCAGCAAGCATTCTCAATGTCAGGATATTTCTCATTTTTTCAAGCCCACCAGGGCAAGGTAGTTCAGCTGAGATGTTTCAGGAGACAACAGAAGGCAGTTTTCACTAATTTAAGTACCAGGGTGGTTTCTTCCAGAAATGGCCAGAGCAGAAATGGAAAGGTTTCAAAGTGGTCTTCACTAGTCTGCTTCCCTTGTGTTGGTATAATTCACTGAGTGTTTCGAACCCTCTAACCAAAATCATAGAATCATAGAATCATGGAATAGTTTGGGTTGGAAGGGACCTTTAAAGATCATCTAGTCCAACCCCTCTGCAGTGAGCAGGGACATCTTCAACTAGATCAGGTTGCTCAGAGCCCCGTCCAACCTGACCTTGAATGTTTCCAGGGATGGGGCATCTACCACCTCTCCGGGCAACCTGTTCCAGTGTTTCACCACCCTCATTGTAAAACATTTCTTCCTTATATCTAGTCTAAATCTACCCTCTTTTAGTTTAAAACCATTCCCCCTTGTGCTGTCACAACAGGCCCTGCTAAAAAGTTTGTCCCCATCTTAAGCCCCCCTTAAGTACTGATAGGCCGCAATAAGGTTTCTCTGAAGCCTTCTCTTCTCCAGGCTGAACAACCCCAACCCTCTCAGCCTTTCTTCACAGGAGAGGCGTTCCACCCCCCTGATCATTTTTGTGGCCCTCCTCTGGACCCACTCCAACAGGTCCATGTCTTTCCTGTGCTGAGGGCTCCAGAGCTGGACGCAGTACTCCAGGTGGGGTCTCACCAGAGCAGAGCAGAGGGGCAGAATCGCCTCCCTCGACCTGCTGGCCACGCTTCTTTTGATGCAGCCCAGGATACGGTTGGCATTCTGGTCTTCGAGAGCACATTGCTGGCTCATGTCCAGCTTTTCACCCACCAGTACCCCCAAGTCCTTCTCGGCAGGGCTGCTCTCAATCCCTTCATCCCCCAGCCTGTATTGATCCCAGGGGTTGCCCCGACCCAGGTGCAGGCCCTTGCACTTGGCCTTGTTGAACCTGTTCGCACACGTGTGCGAACATCAGTTGTCTTCGTTCAAGCGATGGGAGGTAAAGGGGAAAACCCCCAAATCTTTAGGTTTATTCTCTCTCCATTTGAAAGAAAAGAAAGAATATTGCTTTTGTGAGATGTTGGAATCGTGACCTGCATACACCGCCTCCAGTGTGAGATGTAGCACATGTTAGCAGCTCATGTTTGTCTGTTTCTTCTCCAATAAGTCAATTAAATCAACAGGACCGAGGTTTCCAAAGATGTATTACATAAAGCACTGACTGCAGGAACCATGTAGTGATTATATCAGGTAATGCCAGTACATTGAACTATTACTTAAACCCCGCAGCCTAGGAACATTCATCCCCACACCAGCTCAGCTTAATAAATGATTAATGCAGCTAATCAGTTTGCCCTGAGGTAAGCACTTATTTGGGGCCACAGAGAGGTTGGGCAGCCAGTGCTGGGCAGAGGCTGGGCTGCAGACCGGTGTCCTGCCTGCCGCCCCTCCGTGGTGTCACGGGTGAACCTCCAAAGCACAGCTAGCTACCTCTCATTTGGTTCGACCTTTGTGAGGCCAGGGAGATGCTTCCTAGCATCCCCAGACAGACATGACCCTGTGATCTTTTAAAAGGTATAGATATATGTTTAAGTGTGCGTGTGTGTAGTACTGGCAGATACACTTAACTGGAGCACCTCAGCCCAAGAGGACTGTAAAGGAACACGTTAATACCTCTGAAATTAAGTATTTTAAAACTACAAATGATTCCTGTAATCAAGTGATGCTCTTCATTGTCAGCCAGTAAAAAGGTGACTTACAAAGTATGCAACCTATGACAACTGGAAAAAAAAAGAAAAAAAGCCAAGCAAAAAGTCCCCACATCAGTAAGATTCACTAAAACCTTCTATTCTCACAAATACCTCCTTTCCAAGAAAGCAGGGTCATGCTTGGGATCAAAAACTATTCCAAACACCTTTGAAATTCATTAAATTAATGTTGATTTTTTTATGCTAGTGCACTTTTCCAGCCATAATAAATATGAAGGCAAAGATGGAGAAGGTTAGTGCAAGAAAATAACCTGACAGGAATTTCTGGCTGATGGTCTTTTTCTATAAGCGTTAAAAAACACCTGTATTTTAAATTACACCTTTTTGAAAATCAAAATTTGCAAGACTGCTGAATCTTGGCCTGGAGGTTTCAGTGGGGATATCCCTGCAGGGTCCTGATTCAGGACAAAACTGAAGAGCAACAGCATTTTTTTTTAACATTACCACTTAGAGACTCCTGCGATATTCTGTAGCTGTAAAAACGACACATCTGGAAGCAGATAAAAATTAGCAGAGGATGAGGTGCTTACGGGTCATCCTTTTCATGCATAGTGTCTGGGATTGCATGCATAGCAATCAGACTACTGCTATAGCCGTGTTAGTCCGGGTGTATAGGAGAGATCAGGTTTGTAGAGATTGGTAATAACTTTTCTTAGATCAACATCAACATTTTAGCGTCTTGTCAGACATCATGAGGGGAAAGTGTTCTTTTCTCCAGTCATGCCACCTGATCTAGCACCTACATGCTAGGGAGAAGGTAAATAACGTAAAAATAATGTAGTGAGTGTTATAATGTTATAAAATAACATAAGAAGAGTTTTCCCTGCACCTCTGTTGACTGTATTACTGCAAATAGACATTTTCTAAACATGCACGAAGATGTGAGTGTGGACCACAAAGGGCAGAGTCTAAGGACGTTTGAGAGGGAGAACCTAGGGCAGGGACACAAGTTACACAGCCTGGTATAACAATCAACAAGATTAGCAGCAAAAAACAATGCACTGGCTGTAAGATCATTGAAAACTTAAAATTGACGGAGAAATCCCAGCTCACTGCAATCAGTAGCATAACTTTACTGGCCTCAGAAAAACCAATAGGTTCCTTGGGATGAGTAGAAGGCACCTCACTGAACTCAGGCTGGTCAAACCTTACCTGAAAGACCCTGCATTACATTATATTTACCGCCACTTAGAAACAGGCACCATATTGCTCTGTAAGGCAAACTCCCTATAGCAAGTGCAACAGAGTGTGAATTACAGGGTCACTGAGGTAAATTTCAAGGCATTGCATGTTGGTAAATTCTACCCTGTTTTAATACCGAATGCTTTAATCGGAGTGTTAGTGGCCATTAAAGAGAAATTTATTACAGAGCGGTTGCGGTTCTTGTAAGAAAGAAAACAAGTCCAGGCTATATTTTTTTTGCACATTTTGGCTTGTACATTTTAAGGAATACTTGTAATCTTAACTAGCTAAGGTGTTTATTTTTGTTCATTATAGTGCAGCCAGAATTATACCCTGTAACAACTCTGATAAGATTTGGAAAGGGATCAAAGATTCAAATGCAATTTTAACTTAGTTTGCTTTTTTTTTTACTTTTTTTGAATTTTTTTTTAAACCATTTTTCAGATTCTGCTCACATTTCTGGGTTTTTTTCCTATGTACATAAACACTATCAACTTACACCATCATATCATTGTTACTGTGCAGCAGGCAGCTTAAGTAAAGTCAGGTTTTCAGCCTCTGTTATTATAAACCAAATTCTGTTTTAATATGACTAAATTAGTGTATAAAGGTAGGAATATTGCCTGTTATTGCAATGTTGTAATACATTGCGTATGGAAAACCTAAGTGAAAAAGAGCTTAATTAACTGTGATTTATATTGATCTATATGATCATAAAATCACCAGAGTCTGGAACAACCTAATTTGTTTTTAATAGGTGTTGCCTGAAAGACTAGTAATTACAGTCATAAACCAATTACTGAATTAAAGCATAGTAAATTTAAAAACAAAAGCAGTCACAAGATATTTCATTAGGAATCCCACTAAGTCAAAACAAAGGATAATTTATGTTTATATGACACTGAACCTGCAGTAACATCTGTGACAGGTGAATTTTCAAGTCTTTTCCCACTCTAAACTCACATTCTTCAGGTTTCCAGAAACATTCATGTTTTGGCTTAACAGTTGTAAGCATGGTCCCAAAGCTGTCCTGTTGATTTAAGTGGACAACGTTGATTTTATTTCTGTGCTGTATGGGGGTGAGAAGACCTGACTAGACCCACACGCTGGTAGGCCGTGGTGAGTTCACAGCTGAAGAACTCTGGAGAGCAAGTTTGTGGGTTAACAGAGCAAGGGTTGCTCTTGGCAAAGTCAGCAGCTGTTGACCGATATACAAGCTAGACAGGTAAGAGGCAAAAAAAT
>NW_009222176.1:2127-16368 GCF_000690835.1 Fulmarus glacialis | reverse complement strand
GCAGGAAAAAGCTGACAGGCAGAGGTCAGGCTGTCTGAGAGATGATGGGAACCATAGTAACTGGACACTTGTACACATATAACACTAGGTTTTGTCTCCCTTATGCTGAAAATAACTTTTTTTTTCTTAACGTATTCCTAAGGAACCTCGGAGGAAGTTAAAAATGGGATGGCAAAAAGATAGTGAAGACACAACTGTGTGAACGTTTCTGTTAGGACAACACTTTGTGGTGTTTTAGAGAGGACCTAACCTCTCCTAAAAGCTTATGCTCCAGGCACCATGACATTAGGACTCCATTTCTGAGGGAATTGAAGAGAAAAAGGAGCTATAAGGAGAAAGTAACTACTCCACTTGGTGAATGGAGACTGTTGAACACCCTAGCTTTCTTTAAGTGACCTGTGAAGACAGATTTGGGGATTACAGATGCAACAGTTCCCACAAATGTACCACTAGGTCCCCCACAAAAATTTGAGAAGGACTTATAAAATAACTTACTGAAAGAGAAACTTGTAAAAGGTTATTAGCAATAGATCATGAATCTTAAAAATGGCAAGTGCTCAAAAATTTCTAAGAACCATTTGGGTTTTTTAACAGATAGAAGAATTAACAAAATCTGAAGATGGAGCAAAATTATTTTGGTTCCTCCAGAGCAAGCAAAGAGCCCGATGAATGCCGCAAACCCTAACACAGCAAGGTGTGTGGGCAGAATGATGTCCGGTGAGGTTAACTGCCAGTTAATCCAAGGCCATGCGTGTTTGAGGCAGGCCTTGAGTAATATGTGGTTGGGTACTAAGTCAGGTGTAAATATTCACGAAAAAGTAGTTCCTACTACGTTCTGTTCAATGGAAACATGTGCTCAACGCACAGCCTTGGACAAAGCAAAGAGAAGTTTTGGCTGAGCTTGAACACCATGTCTTGACTACAGGTGACCCAGTGTAGCGGCTCACATCCCTGCTCTCCAACCCTGTTCTGTCACCATGATCTAGGTTAGCCTTAACACTCTGAGCAATGTGTTGCTGTTTTTCTGTTGTTTGGTGGGTTGTTGGTTTTTTAACGTAGGTCACGGTGACTGAAGTGGGTTAGGGAGAGATGGCATGCGGTGGTGTGCTGACAGATCTGGTGACACTCTGCCTCGCGCATGGCAGGAAGGGGCAAGAAGCTGTGGTAAGGTTGCCGGGGGTGACTTGCTTCAGACATGTCCTGTAAAGCTGGACCATTGCTCCAGCATGTGCAAAGACTGCACAAAGGCAAGAAAATATCATTAGCGCTACATCAACAGCATATGCATGGATAACGGACCTTCTCATTTTGACTATGCTAGTCAGTTCTGCTAGGACTCCCTGGAGCAGGTAGGATGAAAAACTACCTGTTCATCTGAGGGCTGTTTAGTTTGCCCAAGAAAAAGCTAAGGGCAGACACAATCACGGTCTCCGCACCTCCACAGTGAGCAAAACTGTGGCAGTGGGCTCTTCAGCCCAGCAAACAAATGTACAGCAGTACCTCGGGGCTGCTGTTTGAAGCTGGACAAATTCAGACTGGAACGGAGATTACAATTTATCTAAGCAGGGGATTATTAACCACTGAAATGATTTAGTAAATGCTGTTTTGGGTTCTCCATCACTGCCTTTGTTCAAATCAAAATAGGATTTCTCAACTGAAATACAGTCTGTAATTCGAAGGGGAATTAATTCATGCCTGGTTATAATTGATGTTATGGAGAAAGTCAGACAAAACAATTACAGTGATCTCATCTGGCCTAAAAATCGATAAGTCTATTTAAAAGGGAAAAAAAGCCCAACATAACAAAACTCACTCAGGAGGAATTAATTTCTGGAGATTGTGTTTCACAATGGCATATCTCTTTCCACTAATGCAAATTCGTACCTGGGATGATAGTGCTGCTTTTCTCAAAAGCACTGTTTAAGGAGGCAAACTGCTCTTTAAAGGAAATACTTCTTGTAATTCTTGGGTGAAATCAGAGCCTTGGTGGCAGAAATGACAGGGGTTCCACTTCTACAGGGAGTCAGAACTTTATCTGCTTTTCCCTCCTTTCACAACCATAAGTGTGTCTCATTCTGCAGGATTTTACAGGATACAGGGGATTTTCTGCTCTGCAAGTGGTGGTATTTGTTTTGGAAATGAAAAAACCCAGCATACACTGGCTGAGTGGTTGGCTTTGATCTGATGATTTCTTGAAGTCAGGGATTAGATGAACAGAGAATTGTCACTGATATTTTTCAGCTACAGAAGGTTGCAGTTACATCAGTGTGGCATCCTCAGCAATAATGATTTGGTGTTTTTTTGTAGCTTATCACTGAGAAGGACTCAAAATCAAAGCGAAAATGCAGAGTACATGCAAAGAATCACTGCTACCAGCCCAGAAATTTAGCTACTGATGGAAAGGAATATGATGAGGTTTTAATACAATGAAAGAAAATAGATTAAGTGAAAGAGACAATGGATAAAGTTTCCAAAGCAAAGGAAAGACAACAATCCTCTTTATACCAAAGTTTCACTATGCTTACTGTGCAGAAGTGGTCAGAAAAATATTGGAACCTCAGCAACACAAAGCCTGCTGCATTTTGGTACACTGATACATTATCTCAGTGTACATACTGAATTGTCACAGACATTTCACTCAGTATCCAAGTATCCCAAAGAAGTCTTCTGTTCCAATCCTGACCAGGGCTGACAGCCAAGCTGAAATGCAGCATTTCGATGCTCACGTTCACGTTTCAAGGTGGCACTTTGTTTGAGAAGGCAGTCAATCCACTCCCACCTTTCAGCAGTTGCCAACATGCAGTGAGCTGTTCTGCAATCCAAAACCTAATTGGTGAAAAGAAAAATCAGTAACTTCCCTTTATTCAGAGTTTTCAGTGGTTTACATGTGACAAACATGTACTTATTTTACAATATTTGGTATGAGCATGGACCCATTTTTTGTCATGTGAGCACTCTTGGAGAGCCAAAGAAAAGGAGGGGGCAAATAGTTACCTTTCCTAATTATTTCCCAGCATCTCGCTTCCTACATTTTACTACAGAGAACACATCTCTAGGTTTTGCAGATTTTTCTTGAAAAGAACTGAAAAAAGGAGGGGTTGTAACTGCTGTAAATGCTTCCTTGAGCTTACAGATTAGGCTGAAACAACAGCTGGCAGCTGTGTCAACAAAAGCAACCCTGTCCCAGGAAAGAGTCCTCTCCAGAAAAGATTGAAATCTCAAAATTCAGTTTCTAAAGGATTTTGAGAACTCCCACAGAGTAGAAAACACCAGCATGTGTGGTGTTGAAAAGCAGGGCCTCAGAGCACGGGATCTTCCACCAAGACAACCTAACCATGGGACACGTTGATTTTGATGACCGTGAATTCTCCAGGCTCCAAAGATCCACCTGTTTTAGGCACAAGCCACTTCTTTCATGGCAGATGTGAACTGGTACATCAGGAGCTACCAGCTGCTTCACTGTCCGTTACCGACTGTGATATCATATTGTGATACAACACCCTCATGCTTTGCAAAGAATATGCTCTTACAGGCCATGTAAGCAATTCGTCGTGGTGCAAAGGTTGCCAAGACAGAGTGAAACACGTATTCCTAAAGATGGCAGGACATAACCACACACTGTAGTGCCAGGAGAGACAACCATGCAATGGCTGCTGTTGCTTATGTTGTCTGAAGGAGAATCATCTTTGGGAAGCAGGGCAAAGAGAACTTGGTAAAGCAGCAGCCACCTTAAAGCCGCAACTTGGACAAAAGCCCTACTTATTTTAAAGACAGAGCTAACTCTGCTTGTGAGCAGCAACCCTGAGTGGTGGGATGGGACAGCAGGGGGGGGCTGCAAGCAGCAGCAGGGCCCTTCTACCCTGGGTTCCTTAGAAACCACAAATCCCTGGAAGCAGAGATTTACTGCTTTTTCATGACTCACTTGTCAATCAAATTCTTTGCTAGAAATAATGCAGAAATGTTTCAACCAAATTATTTGATTTGGGGTTCCTCTGGCTTGAAGGTGGCTTTTTTATTTCCCCTGTTCCACAGAAAATTTTCTTGACGTCAGTTCTATTATGCACTTTTGAAAAATAAACAGGGGTCAAAATGAGTTATTTCTTATGGGAAACTGGTCTGTTGGGAACATATTACACATTCCATTTACTAATCAGAATCTTCTGATAATTTTTACTGTGAATTGCAAATGCAGGCAGCCCGCGTTACATCTGCAGTGTCAGATAGACTGGAACTGCTCCAAACTGCTTCTCAAAAATTTGTTTCTAAAATTTCCCATACATTTACTGTTCCTTCATCCTGGTCACTAATGCATATGTATTCAATGGACTAACTACATGCATATTAACAGTTTAATAGAGTTACACGTACCATAGTGTTAACAAACAACAGACTGTCTTTCAAAGTACATAGAAACAGTTGCCTAAAGAAATAAATGCTTCAACCTGAGGAAACTCAAAGACTAAAAATATTGAGAAAGAAAGATAAATGGCCTCAGCTTACAGTAAAAAAAGCAATGAGAAAACCCAAATTTTAGTGATATGCTTCATGAAGCAGTTTCATATGGCTGGTCATAAATAAAGGCTGTTGTCAGAAAAATGTCAAGGATGAGCCAAACTGGCAAACAGCTGCAGCTCTGTTTTCTGGTTTCACCACTCAACATCAGAATGATGAGGTCCAGGAGGAAGGATCTTCGGCTCCTGAGTAGCTGACATGAAAACATCGGTCTGGGAAAGAAATAGCAGTGGTGAAGCATAGGGGAAATATGGAGGAGAGCAGCATTGCTCTGCAGAAGTGTTCCTTCCTGCAGCATGGTGGGAAGGGACACGTGAGGACACGGCTCAGCCAAGGAGCTTCTGAATGTGCCATTCCCCTTTTTTTTCCCCCAATCGCTGTAAAAGTCTGCTTATTTGCAGCAGCAATAATGTTTGAGGTGCCATGCAGGGCAGGACTGAAAAAAGTGGCAATTTTTTTTCAGCAGAAGCTCTGAAGGAACCTGGGATTAGCATCTCATTCAGAGAGACCAGTAATTCCTTTCCAAAACCTTTAAAGGAGGCAGGTCCTGCCTCCGCTGTTGCACATCAGTGCCTCCACCCAAGGGGGTGGTTTCTGAAGGGAACAGGCTGAGGATAATTTCCTGGACTCCTGGACCTTTCGTATCACTCTCATCTCTGCTGTGTTTCGCTGCTGAGAGTACGAAGACCTCCAGTATTCTTATCTTGGCATTCCCCACTTAGGGGAATGAAAGAAGCATTACAAATGAGTCTGTAGGGATGTATAGTGAGAGCAGCAATAAAAACTAAAAAGCCAGCACTGAGGGGTGAAAATGTTTAACGTCCCTGCTCTGAAAAGCTTGTTCATTTAAACACAGTGATTAGCTCTGCTCCTGCAGACTGTTCCTGAGGAAGACCTCATGGTCGGACCGTCATGGCTAATGTTATTTTCAGATCACATTTCTGTTCCCCCTTCTTCTGTTCTCCTGCAGACCATGGGCTAAAGCAGCAGTCTCTCCCCTCGCTGTCCCCCCGCACCAGCCAGGACATGAGCAGGGTACGCTAACACCAAGGTCGCTCTAAAAATTCATGCTCTCTCTCCTGCTTCCTTGTTTAATGGTTTTATAGACAGCAAGTCTAACTCTTATTTTTGGAATCTAACAACTTGTAGTTGTTGGGAAAGACACACGTGCAATAGTCAGCATCAGTCAGGAAAAGCTTCTGTATGTTTTGGTTTTAATCAGATTTTTTCTGAAGAAGTGCAACTTATTCATAACCCAGCTAACAACCCCATATTTTTATCTTCATGACCAACCTGCTATCATGTGGCACAGGGAAAAAAGTGCCAGGTATCAATAGCTGCGAGGTGTTCATATTGAACTATTTCTCTGGCTTAAAATAATATTAAACAAATAAAACAAACTGCCACCACTCACAAACACATTAAGCCAATGGATTAGATTTCCTGTGGCTATAAATGATTCTTACAAAATGCTGAATTAAAAATACAATTAATTGCCTAGGCTTGGCTGGTGGCTTTATAGAGTTAGTCCCTCCTTGCAGCGCAGCCAGCCTTCCCCACGCCCGGCATGTCGGGCTGTATCCCAGAAGGGGCTGATGCAGCTGCAGGACTTTATTGCTCCTTAAGTCGCACAGGCTCTCTCCTTCAGTCAGACGGTTGGACCGCTGACTTTCCCCCAGTATCTACTAAATCTGAGTGCTCTGCCATGATTTCAGCCACGTGAAATGCCATTTTCTATTCAGCGAAACACTTGGTCAGGAAACCCCTTTCCATACGCTTTCAACACATTCCCCAATTTCATGGCATTACACATCTGTTCACTCAGCAGCCCCCTGAAAACCCGGCGTGTCCCTGAGCATCAGCTCCATGTGGTACTTGCGTGGGAATAAGGCTGTTAGAAAAATCTCTAATTCCACACCACAACTGCATTTGTGTATTTAATCATACACATCCCCAAGACCCGACAGCACAGGAGTGCCCTGCCTATGGTGGGGGGTTTGCCAGGACGGGGCCCCAAAGTGGCCCCCTTGCTCCCTCTTCCATAGCAGAGCTGGAACAACCACGGGAGAAGCACACACCTTTCAGCAGTGACCTCCAAGGAGCAGGGTCTGCCCTGAACATTTCAGAAATGATGCCTTGAATAAATAACCTCCCATAAAGATTTTTGATATCACAGCTGACTACTTTGCAGTTTACTGCTTAAACGTGGTTTGTGGTAGAGTGAATTTGTTTTAAAATAGCACCAGTTGTACATTGCTCCTGAAACACCTCGTTGGTGTTTAGGGATGAGCGAAAGGGGCACCCCTGAGGCTTGATACGAATATTTGTGATGGCTCATTAGTTCCCAGTTTTTCCATAAGCTGGTCGTTAGCAGTCCAGTAAAAATTCAGAGAACATATTATAACATGTGCTACCTATGTGTAAAGAGACACACCCTGAGCTGGGCAGGTAGTTCCTGACCTTCTCCTGATACCAGTAGTAGTATTTTGTGCTCCACCAAACCTCCTCTTTGCCTCATCTCACAGATCTACATCCTGTAGAAAAAATATTTTTCATTAAGATAGTTTCAGTGCAGAACATTATACAGTTCTTCTGGGGATAAACACAGCAAAAGTAATTGAAAAATCAGTGATAGCCTAGGTGCAACACATGCAGCTGCATGTGTGGGCAGCATCTTCTAGGAGACTGACTGGTGGCCCAGATGGTCCTCATCAGGGGCCTGAACAGTGCCACTGCAGAGGAATATGGTATGGGGACAGATTTCTTGGCCCAGTGAGCAGCAGGAGCTGTAGATGGGGAATTCCAACACACCTAGCTAGGCCCAGGGTGGTTTCTCCTTCCACGCCAAAGAATGAGACGGTGGCCTTGCAGCTGCTTCCTCAAGTTTAGATCAGGGCCGTGGCCTCTGGTACCCATATCAGCTAGGTATCAAGGGTCTGAAACAGCTTCTTTGGGTAACTAATTTTACTAGACACCATTTTGGCTACCATGGGACACACCTGCAAGCCAGGAAGATAAATAAGGTCAGAGGAAGTGCTGGCTTTTTACCCTCTGAACCAAGCCCGGCTGATGGCCCAGGCAAATATCGCTGCAAACAGCGGGTGCTCCAGCCATGCCGTGGGTCTGTCTGAAAGCAAGGAGGGATCTCTGAACACCTGCGGGAGGTTTCACTGCTCCCAGGGCTCCTACCTGCCGTGCCTGGAGGGATTTCCCCCCCTTGTGCTGCTTGGGGAGACAGAAGAATAGGTGAGGATGTGGTAGAAAACTAATGCATGAGATTTACAACAGGGAAAAAAACCCACCCCCAAATAGGGCGAAATATTAAGCTCTGACAATGGGTGAAATCCTGTCACCTCACTTAAAATCAGTGGTAAAATTCCCATTGACTTCAGTGGGGCCAGGATTTGGGTATCAGTTTTTTTCATGGTTTTCCCAGATGAAGCACCCAGCCATGTTTTAAAGTTTCCTCATGCCGCTGTGGGGAAACCCTTTAAGGTTTTATTAGCTTCTTTGGCTCTGTTTCACTGTATGGCATTTCAGGGATAAAAAACCCCAACCCTGCAATTTCATTAGGAAACAACAGCACAAAAAAATCATTTTACAATATGACTTCTTGCCTGCTCTCTACCTCCTGAATTCAATACCGGAGCATATACCAATATAAAGCTCCTATTTTCACTTGGTCTGTAGGAGAGGGTTTGAAAGGCCTCGTTTGTCGAACATGCTAGAAACAAAACCATGGGAAATTGAAAGCATTGACAGCTCTTTGTTCAGAGTCCTTCAACACAAAAGAAAATTCAGCAGATGGACTCAAACCCGTAAGCTCACAGAAAGCGTTTTCAGATGGGATGAGTTCATTTGGTGCCAGATACGTGTAAGCCGATATGCTCCAAGATATGCAAGACATGGATAAAGAAAATCAAGCCTTTGCCAAAACCTAATACTATAATTTTCATGCAGTCAGACACATTAACTGAACCTGTGCTTCCCAGTCTCATTTGCAGGCCAACATTAATAAATAAGACTATGTTAATTTTCTGCTGTCCCCCCCAATCTATTTAAAATAAAGAACTAAACCACCATTCCCAAAAACTTTGGTAAAATAAAGTTCACGTTCAGCTAAGCACCCTTTTATCCTACTCCTTAAGCCACTCCAAATCACTGTCAGTACATTTCTGAATGCTCTGTGATGAGAGTAGCAAAGCTTTTACAGTTCAGAATGGCAAGACTGACTTCATAAAAGATTAATATACTTGAAAAGCAGGTCATTTATTAAAAGATCTTTTAAAAGCTTCATTTCTTAAAAAGCAAAACTATCTACCCACCTCCGCATCTTGTCTGAAAGCATTTGCATACACAGCTGTTCTCCAAATTTCATCCCTGTTCTTTTTTTTTCCCTTCTTCATTTTTAAAGATATGAATAGCAGGTATTTATTGAAACAGTGGCATGCTTCACCACGTGCCTTCTGCTTTCGTACGCTTATCTGTCCCGTCTCCCATAAGAACACACAGATACCCTTTTCCTATACACAGGGTTGAGGTGTCAGACCCTCAGCCCCAGGGCTGCACGAGACGGCAGCCTGGGGATTTTAGCTTGCAAACCTGCTCTTCTCTTACCACAGCTGGAAGTCTCCCGCAATAGCCAGGTGAGGACAGACCTTGTCTCTTCTGGATCTTCCACTGTCCTCTTGTTTTGAGACAGTCTTTTTAAGGCAGCGCTCTGCAGCCGGCTGCCTGGGAGCTGAGCAGGCAGCGCAAGTGGTCTGGATGCCACAGGTCTAAGACGCACAGGTACCATGACACCAAACGGCAGAAGGCAAAATGGTAACTATTACTTGGATAGCAGGCCTGTATCACTCTTTTCACTGGAAATTGTGCCACCTTTGCACACCATGGTCCTCAAGCCAGCATTTTGTATAGACCTAAAGAAGTAGCAAGGGTATGCATTGAGCGAGATAGAGCAGAGAAAAAAATACAGGCAATTTTGGACCACAAGGTAGATATTTCAAGATACGTTTGGCATCCTGTTCTTCATGACTGTTTTAATCACTACTTCTTCCTGAAGAACCGTCTCTTGCTGTTTCATCTTGCCTGCAAATAGCATGGCACACCGGAAAATTAAAAAATAATCCATTAAATAGACCACCACCTGTTCAGGACATGGCAGCTCAACTGCAACCAGAGTTACTCTTTTGGAAACAGGCTGCCATGAATATGGGGGTTGTAAAAGACAGGACAAGTTGTGGGAAAGTTGCTTTGGGATTCAGGGGCATTAACATAACTGAAGGATGAGGCTGTTTAAGAAGAGGCTAAGCAAGGAGAAGATGATGACCTTGGTCATACATTTCAGAGAAGAGAAGATGAAAACGCCAGACAAGACAAGCAAGGAACATGCAGAAAGGAAGAATGGAAGCTGGGAAAACTCAGAAAAGGCAAGACACCAAGAAGGTGGAGATGACTTGCAGTGCCAAAAGCAGGAAACAATAATAGCACAGATACTAGCACTCTCTTACTCTTGTCATAAAACCATCACGAAAATGACTTTAAATTTAGAAGAACGACATTTAAAAGACTAGTTTTTGTTATATAATTGATTGTTTTGCATGAAAACTAAAAAAAAAAAAGTCACCGCTTATTATTACTGAGTTTTGATGGGCAGCCACAACCAAATTCTTAAGTGATCAAATATAAAATATGCTTGAAGGCTGTTCATACCTACCAGGGCAAGACAGACGGTGTGGTGTAGGTGTCTCCACTTGATTGCATGTGCGCCCAGAATGGACAACATCCGAGTGTCCTCGTTTCGGCTGGGATAGAGTTAAATTTCTTCCTAGTGCTGTGTTTTGGATTTAGTATGAGAAGAACGTTGATAACACACTGATGTTTTCAGTTGTTACTAAGTAGTGTTTACACTAGTCAAGGACTTTTCAGCTTCCCATGCTGGTGCACAAGAGGCTGGGAGGGAGCACAGCCAGGACAGCTGGCCGAGCTGGCCAATGGGGTATTCCATACCGTAAGATGTCATGCTCAGTATATAAATAAGAGGCGTGGTTCAGGAAGTAGCGATCACTGCTTGGGATGGCAGGTGGTGAGCAATTGCATTGTGCATCACTCATTTTGTATATTCTACCATCATTATTATTATTATTGTTATTATTATTTTCCCTTCTTTTTCTGTTCTATTAAACTGTCTTTCTCTCAATCCATGAATTTTCTTTTTTTTTTCCAATTCTCTCCCCCATCCCACTGCAGGGTCAGGGGGAGTGAGCAAGCAGCTGAGTGGTGTTTGGCTGCCTGCCTGCCAGGTTAAACAACTACACTGAGTATTTTAGCAACAACATACTGACTGTAACAAACTCTAGGACAAAGCTATTGATCACCACTTGGGGTTCCAGGGAGAAAAATAAAAGGTGTTCATGGGTTAATACTTCTGACTGAAATTTGCTTATTTAGAGCTTCACTTAACAGATGCCATCATCAGGAGATAAAAGTCTTTACACTGAACAGACAATTTGAATGGCCTTTCCCATTAAGCTATGGGTGATATATTTCAATGGGCAGATTATTGGAGTCTTTCTGCTGACAGCAAGGAATTTCAGATGAATTCAGAATATCAGTGACCATCTAAGCCTTGGTAACAAGGATTTTAATATAGAGTTATGTTACAATTCAGTACAAAACACCTTGACCAATTTATTCTCTTGTACAGCACAAAGGGACCTTACATTATATCTGCGTTTATATTCATTGCCAAAATAGGCAACCGACCCTTACTGTTCATGGGAACAAAGCTCCAGATGCTCTTATATTCCAAGCCTAATGTGCTCAGCTACTGGTGTGGCACCATTAATCACATAAAAAATGAGTTTTATAGCCTTGGAAAACTGGCACCTACCAGATTTATTGGTTTGACTACTCTGCTTAATAAAAAGTTTCTTATGAACAAGCGAGCTCTGAATATAACGTACTAAACATCATGCCATAATCAATAGGTATCGGGAAGACTGTTTTTAAGGTTTAGCTCCTTTCCTGTTCTCCCGCAGACTGAAATTATTCAGCTCTGTACTGCAGAGCTCCATTAAGCACTTTGTTTTTCATTGAATGACTGGAATCAAAAGCGTATGGCCTCCATGGATGGATAAATTGCTGTAAAAAGAGGTAAGTCAGCAATACTGATTGGCTCTGTTGTCTGAGTGTGTCTTTTGATTTTTGAATTTCTGCCAAAAGCATCATCATTCTGTGTTTACCCTTCAAAAGCCCTCGGTCACTCAGATGGTGCATATGCTCGCAGCACAGCGCTCTCCCTTGCAGAAACAGAATTCATAAAAAAGAACATTTCAGTACTTGTATTTGTTGAATGTAAATTTGTGGCACAAATCCTACGTCTCTCATCTTTCACAACATTGTTACTATATAATATGAAGTGATTAAAAGAACAGTTTTACTTTGCTGCCCATCTCTTTCACTCAGAGAAATGGTTTATCTCTGCGCAAAGCTGTACATAGATTTCAAAGTGTGTTTTGTCACATAATTTTCCTCTTCCTTTCCCTCCCCGGAAAGTCAAAATAACAGAACCACCATAAACTTCTGTGGTGGTTTCTTCTGTGTGTGTGAGTGTGAATTTACACTAACTACTGAAAACGTACTGCGTTTTTCTTCACTCCTGGAGCCGGGACTGTCAGCGCTGGGCTCAGTACTGGCTTCCACAGGACGCCACAGACTTGCATCTCCCTCAAGAGCTGCTGCTGCAACAAGAGCTGTTGTTTAACCGTGGACGCTTGCTGTGAGCTTTGCACCTGCGTAAATGCCTGCTGGAGGCAGCAGGAACAAGACCAGACCAGGTCCCTGATGAGTCGTTTGAGTTGGTTACAACTCTGCAAATTCAATATTCGGCACTCAGGAATCTCCTAAGGCAGGGACAAACAATAGACCCTCTCGACATGTCTGCAAAGGCAAAATGGTTATTCCCATTTGAAAACAAAAACAGATCTGACACCAACAATATGGCTTTTATGCAAACATACAAAACAAACATATAGCAAGACTATAAATAAATCAATCGTATCTGCATAAACTGTAATAAAGTGACAAACGAAGGCAATTATCATCTGCTTGTTCAAAGCCTTGTGGACATTTTGCAATCTTGTGATTTCTATTACTGCAACCTCACCAGAGTTGCAAATTCAGTTGACTGTGAAGGTCTGGGTCCTGTAAAATCTTATTCACGTGCATATTGTAAGAAGCAGGGATAGCAGAGTCAGAGCCTGTGCTGTGTCAAAGGTGCTGCTTAAGATCTCGGGTGAGGAAATGCTCTCTTACAGATAGCTCAAAAGCCTAAACCCCTTGTGGCATTTAAAGGAAATGAATTTGATTTCTCAAGAGCCTACGGCTTCCTAACAAACCTTGGGAAACAAGTTCAGAGTACTAGCATATGCTCGAACCCATTTTCTAGTTATAAAGGCTTCTTTATTACTGTTTTTGGCTGACAACAGTTGAGATAGCATGTTCATCATCATTCTTAAAACACTTGAGAGAGAACAATGTGAGTGCATTTTCATTTCGGTTTTAACTTCTTTATTTCATTGCTGTACAGCTGCATTACACTTGGCTTTAATCCCTTAAGCATTATTTTCCTTGGCAAAATAGTCACTGAACTGAGTAGAACTTACTATTGGAAAAAACTTACTATTGGAAAAATATGCTTCAAAAACCAGTGTGATGTCAATGCCAACTGAAACCCATGGAGCTTAAAAATGTCACAAATGTCTCTGAAATACAGAGCTCCTCATTTTTTTGACCGAACTAGGAATGTTGTAAGTCTTAGGTTGTGAAGCCAACTGTAAAAACCATAGAGTAGCCTCCTGAAACAGAATGTGTGCTTTTTTCCCCCCATGAACAATCATTTGAAAAACAATTATATAAAACTTGATGTAAGATAATTCCATAGGCACTAAATGACTGCATGGCTCCACTTCTAGGCTTGCCTGCATTAACTGTGGCTATCGGTAAGAAGTTGGGCTACAGGCTTCTTAGAGAAAAGATAGAGCCCGACTTTGTAAAACGGCTTTAATATTCAAATATATAAATAAGCACTACTGAAGAATAATTCAGAAGACTGCGGTGATTCATTATGAACAGATGCTATAAATGGGAACAGTAACATTGCTAGGTAAGGAAGAAGCAAGCTATTTTAGGAGTCTTGAAAATCTCTTCTAATTCTTCAGACAGATCATGCTGCTATAGTTACTTTATGAAAAATTATATTCTGAAAAGCACTTTAGTAAAAGAAACCTTTTACTGGAACTATTATTTAACCAAGACCTTCTACAGCACTAAAACACACTGCAATTGAGTTCCCGATATAGTTTTAAGAATGGGAGGGGTAAAAAAAAGAACAAAAACCCTACCATACCTGCACCAGGAGCTATTTATTAGCATAACACTCTTCCTTTTAAAGATTTGGTAACAACTGAAGTATATACAAAGTCTTACAGCATTTACACAATAAAAAAGTTTCCTATTAGCTGATGAAGTATAAGGTAGTGCTGCAATTTACTTCAAAGCATGTACACAATAATAATGAAGCAGACCACTGTACTTTCAACTTCTCTGCTACCACACCACCACTGTCAGTTGAAATGACAGTTAATTAAACCACTGGGAAGACACAGATTGTCAAAAGATTTGTAACAGGTTGACCTGCAGCACTAACCATCATAAGGGGGGGGG
>NW_009222176.1:0-2113 GCF_000690835.1 Fulmarus glacialis | reverse complement strand
GGGGGGGGGGAAGAAAAGCTACATACTGTCATGTTTCTACACTTTCCTAGAGCTGTAACAAACTTTCACAGCCTTAGATATAACATATGCAAGACAACATAATCACAATTTTTCAGATATAGTTCAGCTACTGCGTGTATTTACTTCTGAATAGGAGGCATTATATTGATATGGCTGTATGTTTCCATTTTTGTTCATTAACTGTTCAAATAGGTCTACAAAAAAATTAAAAGACAGCATGGACTTTGTAGTCATGATGTGTTTGACTAATAAAGGCATTCAATATCAGCTATAGGATCTAATCATTCCTGTCAAAAGTTTAAGACCAGGAATCTTTGAGTAACAACAAAACCCGCAAAATCCCGCAGCTACTACATTTCCATCTGTTGACTCCAACCTTCTTGAAGCTTCTCCAACAAGGTAACGCAAAATCATTAAAATGCTTATACCAACCCAAATGCAAGACTCATTTAGATTATGAGAGGTCAAGCAGATTCGCTAGACTACTTCTGCTGTAAAATTGAGGGAGCTTACCTAGCAAAAAGAAACCTTTACTGAACAGTCCCTTAGTACAAGTAGGGATATATAGTCTAACAACGATACATAATTTAAGAATGTAACATTCTTTGCCTTTTAGAAACAGTTTTACATGTGCCAATAATGCACTTTGTACAAGAGATAAGGCTGCTTTGCCTATCGTCGTATGCCTAAACCTCTTATTTTGGCCAATTTTGCTTTTCTTAATCCCAAAGGGATTCTGTTTCAACTTAGAAGCTAGTAACGTCAGTTGACAATATCTGTATTAAGACAAAAAGTGACATATAAAATCCACAAGGAACCACATAAATACCAAAGAAGTCATATAACCTTTCCATGTAAACACTTTGATTATACTGAAGCCCTAATTAGATTCTCGTCTTAAACTTTTGGCAGATAATGTGTATGCTCAGCCAGGCTTTGTAGTTAGTTATTGTTCAAGTGGAAGCCAGGTCAGCTCACATGTTGACAGGCATGCAACTTGGAAACATTGCACAACAAGCAACACAAAGAGATTTGAGAAGTGTACAAGACTTCAAGTAGACTTCACAACCCTTCACAACTGAATATTCACAGACAAAGATACAGTCCTTGCTTTTTCTACGGTGGATTTTCTCTCACACATGTGACACTTTCTGTGACTCTCTAGCTTGCTTGATGCTATATAACCACTTGATGATTCTGGCATTCCTTTCAATGGCAGAAATGCCATATGGCACACGGTCATTGGCACTGTCATCGTTTCTAAGGTCACTGTTACTGTCCTGAGACTGTTCACAGTCTGAGCTTATCATGCTTGCACTGCGAAAGTTGAGGGATATAATGTCAGAGTTAGCCCTTGCAAAGTTTTCCATCCCGAGGTTTTCAAGCTCTTCAGGATCCAGTCCGCAGTAGTTAAAGAATCGCTCAACATCTGCGTCGACACGAAAGTATCTGTCGCTTAAGTCTGATTTTGATCGCTGTAGGGAGGGTCTTCTACTAACTCCGCATCCAGACTCGACTGCCTCAATCTCTGGGGATTTCAGGGTGGCGATGGCAGCGATTTTGGGCTTTGGAGGCAGAGGTGGGGCTGAACTACTGCAGGGTATTGCTTTTAAGGGCTTTGCACTAGTTACTTTCCTAATGTCTGAGGAGCTGTGAGAGACATGCAAGAAAGTCTCTGCCGACTGATCTAGGAGCCTTCTGCTGACATTGGAGCTGCTCTCCTGCGGGCTGCTACGGCCCTGCGTGGGATAAACCTTCAAAGATTCGGCGAACGAGTGCCGGTTCAGCTCCGTCGAATCGGCTCTGTGGGGCGGCCAGTTTCGGGGACCGTGCTTATACCCTGAACCCGAGCTGGAGCCTTCGGAGCTGTTGATGATGTTCTTCAAAATCTCGAGTTTCAGATTTTCTCTCTGGACGCCGCTCTCGGTCTTCGTGTTGTTGCTGAAGACTTTCAAGGTGGGGCTCCCCAGCGCTCGCTTGGCCGCAGGACAGACCGGCGGCTTCGCCAGCACCGCCGGCTTCACAGGCTCCTGCTTGGCGTTGATGACCTCCTGGCTCTTGACATATTTCGCCTTGTCGGCTTCTAGCCTCT
>NW_009222175.1:395-831 GCF_000690835.1 Fulmarus glacialis | reverse complement strand
GTCTGGGGGAAGCTTTGTCTCATTGTCCTCCAAAATTTGTCATTAAGTGGGCCCAGAAGAAGCCGAAAGTCTGTGGGCGGGAGCGGGGAAAGAAGGGAGGGGGAGCGCGAAGAGGATGTGGCAATGAAAAAAAGGCATTTAGGAACGCATGAGGGTGAGCGACTTCCTCCATTTGCAGGGATTCAGCCTGAGTGTAGTCACCCAGAAATAGGTGCAGGCAAGTCTTAGCCTCCAGTTGCAAGTGTTCTTAGCTTTCCCAGTTAAGGAAGCCTAGCAGGAAGATTTTTATAGCGTAGAGGAGGTTGGGGAAAGAAGCTGGAAAAGAATCATTTTGACTCCTCCACTCAAGATTGTCAGCAAAACTACTACATCCTTCCTCACTGAGGATGCTTATCTCGGAGCAGCGCATCTTTAGTACCCCCTTCCAGAGTAACCT
>NW_009222175.1:0-376 GCF_000690835.1 Fulmarus glacialis | reverse complement strand
CTTTCCCTAATTCCTCAGGCACAATGCACGGGCACAAAGGATGCCGCCCAGTGTTCGGAAGCTAGCGTATGTCCCGCTGCAGGGAGCTGAGGACTTGGGGGACCCTTAGACCAGAAGAACCCGTGTTAGCAAGTGGCGTCTGGACTTGAAGCCACAACAGCCGGTGGTGTGGGCTGGGGTAAGTGGAACAGAGTTGCAAGGAGTGCCGGGTAGGCAGAGAGAAAGAAGGATTCAGCAGAGCTTGTGCGTACGGCCGGTGAGTGCAACAGGCAAGTGTAGATTAAGTGGCTGTTCTGGGATCTGGCTCGCAATTTCAACCCGTTGCCCGGAATTTGCAAATGCAAAATTGGCAGAATATACAGAAACACTGGTTTAT
>NW_009222174.1:0-1183 GCF_000690835.1 Fulmarus glacialis | reverse complement strand
GTTTGGTTTTGCGGTTTTTTTTCCTCTTGCACGTTGCTAGATAATAAAGGGGCGAGGGGCTGTTATTAAATATAAAGTTAGTTCGTGCCTGTTCAGCTGGGTGTGTTTCAGTGCCTGCATTAACCGAGGCACAAAGGAGAAAGTTTTGAGATAATGCGAGGTGCCTTTTGCAAAACATGGTGATGGCTCCAACTGTTGTTCTTCGGGGAGAAAAGAGCTCTGGATTTGGGTTAGACAAAGACATTGCCTCTTCGGGAAGGAACCGCCCAAATCAGGGAAAAGGGGCGCGCCGGAGAGGGAGCAAAGGGTTATTAAAAGTTTTTTGTGCCTGTGCATGTTGTTCCATCTGCCAGGGGCCTGTAGTGGGCAGGTTTCTTCGCAACCCTTCAGCTGTTCCATATACAATATTAATGCTGGCCATTTCTATTCGGCATACAACAGCACTAATTGTAGTCTGAGGCATTAAGGCAGCCAGCCCATCTGCATAGAAGCTTTCAGAAAGAAACAAGGAAAAAAAATCTTTCACCCCCAGCTGGTAACCGGAGAAGTTGGTGCCAATTACAAATGCATAAAGTTTGAGATCTAATTTACTTTGAAACAGACTCAAAGAAGCCAACGAAATACAGCGCGGCGTTTTTATGTCTGTGTTTACACAAGCAAATGCGGTTTTATTTTAAATAATCTCAAACTTGAAACGCTTGATCTGAAAACATGAGCGTAGTAAGATATTAAAAAAACCCCAAAAACAAAAAACAAAAAAAAAAAGAAAAAAAAAAAGCAACAACAACAACAAAACCCCCACAACAAATTGCAAGGGGTGGGGGGAGCTTAAAGGGAATCTAATTTTAAAAATCCTTTTGGCATTCGCTTCTGCAGGCGTCAGACAGGCAGGGACCCTCGGAGCACCCATCTCAAACAACGCTCCGAAGGTGAAAATACTTGAACATTTATTTTATAGCTCTCTGCTGTACGGCTCCCTTTAAGGAAGCGACAGCTCTTTCAGACCTGGGAACACACAGGAATGATTTCCTCCCCGAAAACAGCTGTAAAGTGACTCTGTAGAACTTGAAAAGAAAAAAAAAAATCCCCCCCAAAAGGTTGAAAAATGCTTAAAAGAGTGGAAAACGCTTTAAAGCGGGAGCGGGCGGGGAGGCCGGAGCTGTCCGCCGCCGTGGTGCTGACC
>NW_009222173.1:0-31286 GCF_000690835.1 Fulmarus glacialis | reverse complement strand
ACCTTCCCTTCTATAACTTCAGAAACTCCACGACAGTAATGTAGCTGGAATTTGTTAGCCCTGGAAGGTAATTCAGGATGAAATCCTGTCTGTTGACTTCAGCATATCCAAAATATCTTTCCTGTTTAAAATGCAAGTTTTGTTGAAGTGTTCCAGGGACGTTCACCTTCACTGTGCTAACCAAGAGGGAAAAGAACCAACTGTTCCTCCTTAATGGGAATACACCTCTTCATGCAACTCAAAAACAGAGATTAAACTAATGAAAGGATCCTAATGCTCAAGAAAGCAGATTCACTGAATTTGTTATTGTCTTATTGTGAGAAAAGACAGTGTTGCCATCTGTCTTCAAAAGGGCTTTGCTTCAAAAGTAAGGTTTGCTGAAGCTTTAATTTTGATTTGAGCATTATACATCATTCTTCCTGATTCTACCCTGGTTATACTGCTGATTAATCTTCTTGCCTTAGGCAAACCACTTTACCTTCCTGTGTCTTTCCTTCCTCCACCTCAACTGGGGAAACACAATGGAAGTGCTTATTAGCCTATCTCTACAAGTTGCTATTTTAATGATACTTATATAGCACTTGGTATGTTATGACCTCATATGCCTTGTTATGCCCGCTATGTGTGTACCACCCTATTGCACTGTTGCAGGTTGGTAATGTTGAATATTATCTAGCAGCTGCTTTCAGTAAATGCGAAGAGTATGTTTCTGTTGACAAAAACTAACTTGTTCCTTCCATGTGTTATATTTTACCATCATTTTCACCATGGTGTTGCTTGGCAAGTGAGTTCACTAAAACTCTTTACAACCATGGCTATCACAGAGGATGATGATTAATTACCCATACCTTGTTCTTTCTGAGGTGTTTTCCCACAATCCAATTTTAAAAAATAAATCACTTCATTAAGGATATTTTAATCATCTTACTATGACTTGTCTTCTCAGCTATTTATTAGAAATACTAGTACCATATTGTGTTAAATACAATATTTGTCACTTCGGTTCACATTTCCTGGGAATTTCTTCCTTACTTAATTGCCTGGTCTCTCTTAATCTGGTTCACTGCTTCCTGGGGATGGTGGGAGGATCTTGTAATCAGTTGTTCAGTAACCTGTAATGAGCATATTTGAGAAAGCTAGCAGAACAATGCCACAACTTTGTAAGTGGTTTTTTGCTTTTTTCCCCTTTTTGACAAATAGTATAGTGATCTTAAGAAATGTGCTGGTCTGACCCCATTTCTAGTCTCATTAAATTTGCTAGTGTCTGTTAGTGGTCGGATTTCTGAGCTCATATTAATCCTGAGGGATTTGGAGTGATGGAGTGAAATGCATACAGGAGTTTAATATTAAGCTGAAATGTGGCTGTTAGCAGTGCCAGTTGATTCTTTTTGCTCCTTACAGTATTTTAGAGAATGTGATGAAGTGTGTGTGTGTATATATATATATGTATGTATGTATGTTATTCTATTTAGGGCAATATGCCTAAAGGATATACAATCTTTTACTTGTTTGTAAAGAAAAAACTTTTTATTATGTTGCATGTATAGACTATGCTTCAGATATTTGAATTTTCTATCTTGTCTTTTGTGGATACTTTATTGTTGAAGTTATTCCAGGGGTACAATGGAAATAGAGAAAACATCTACATAAAGAATATAATACTCTGTCCAGCTAAAGTTAATGGAAATATTTTTCCACTATCTTAAATGGCAGCAAGACTGAGCTCAGAATAAAGATTAGACAGGAGCAAAACAAGGGAAAGCTGGAAAAATAAAGGAAAAAGGAAGAACTAGGAAATGGTATCAAAGTAGATTGAGGTTATTCAATGGATGGCAAGACAGTTGAAAGCAACCTTTTGGGAAGTGCTACAGAGCAAAAATATCTTGTTCAGTATCAGCTGTGCACACATAAATGTTTGCTTTTAGAATTTACCTAGTTTGCATTTTGAAATGAACTTTGTAGATTCAACTTGAAACACATGGTGCAGGAAGTAAGTTACTTTGCTACAGCAATGAAAAATTATTTTTGATACTACTTATGCAAGAAGGGCAAATTTATTTGGCTTATCTGTGGTTTAAAAATAAATAAATTCAAAAGTAAAGGACGTTACATGATTATGAATCTATGGTTTCTAACTAGCCAGGAAGCAAATATTCGCAGTGAGATATTCCACCAAATTTTTCATTTTTAAAAATATTCTGCTGAGTTCAGAGCACAAAGTGTACTGCTAACTGGGAGGACTAAATGGTAACTTTTAATCATGTCTGTTGTCTCCCAAAGCCCAGGCTTGCCAGTAGAGTCACTACACTGGCAATGAACGGAGTGGTCTATGACTACTCTGAGAGTACTGCCAGCTTATGGCCAGAAAGCCTCAGATATTCGCATAAAAGATTTCTACCTTCTTTGCCCTTGTAGCATAGCCGAGAAGCTTTGAAAAAGTAGCTAGAATGTTACCCTTTTTTGGTGTAAATTTTTTTAATCATGTGAATGTCATTAGAATGAGATCTTTATTAGATTGGAATTAGAATTTTATCATCTTCATTGAGGAGAAACAGTTTATATGTGAAGAGGATAATCTTTATTCAGTATGTGAAATTACTGTTCCAATGACTGTTCACTAATTCACCTTTGATTTCTGAGATTTAAATAAATCATAGAACAGAGGAATAATTTGGTTTGGAAAGAATATCATGAAATGTAGTTCCATCTCCTGCTTGCAACAGGCTATCTCTTTCTGTTTCTTCCCTGTTGTGGTTTTTTTTTTTATGTTGACACCTTTCATATATTTATAGACTGGTTTTCCAAACTGTGGTCAAATTGATTTTCATTTATTATGTGTTAGTCAGTTTGCTTCTGGGATAAATGTGTGTGTGGGAGGAAATAAAAAGCAAAGGGCAGGAAAATACTGGAATCAGGAAGCAGTAAAATCAGTTAATGATACCTATTCAGATTGTTGTTCTTATTTGTCACGATCCCAGAATAAGGATGCCATAGTTGTCTGCAGGCTGACTTATAGGCCAGGCTTGAATTCTGGGCCAGTGGCTTCAGAATTCAAGATCAGAAATTTCTATTTTTTGTGCCATTGATACAAAATGACACTTTTTCCTTTATTTTGTGATTTTTTTTTTTCTTTTTTTTTAAATTGCCACTTTCAAAACTAATTCACTTAAATCCAATTACTAAGGTTAAAATTTTCAGTATAAATACTGACATGCTGGCCTGTCTTCAAGGCTTAGAGGATGAGATCTTGACAGTGACCTAGTGAATATTACAGGCATCCAGCCTGCAGCAGTCAAGAGTCCTTTATTCAAAGGTGTTTAAGTTGGATTCCCAATCTTGAGAATATCATTGAAGTCCTCAGGCTTCCAGATTTCAAGTAACAATATTTGTATGCTACTGTTCTTTAACATTTTCTTATAGTCCAATGCACCCAGTGGGAAGTCAGGATGGAGAAATATGGCAGAGCAATGTCTCTTCATAATTTACTTTTTTTTTTAATGTTCTTTTGACAGAAACTTCTCTCAATAAAGGTTCAGGCATAAAGCTAATTTTTCCATCTCATTTAAAAGCAAACAAACTTTTCTTAAGCCTGTCAGCACGGCACAGTCCTGATGTGGAGGGGTAAGGGCTGTGTTTATGTTGTGAGAGTGAATCAGGAAGTGATTAGATCGGAATACTCCTGGTTTTGCTGGGTAGAGAGTCTAAACCCATATTGCTCTTGGCTAAAGTACCAGGAACAACCTGGAAAGAAATCAGTGTGCTACTGCCAGGGGAAAATAAGTTTGGTGTCGTGTCCCCGCCCCCCCCAAGCATTTTATTCTGCTCCGAAGGGCTGGAATCGCACTGAACATTCTCTGTGGTTCAGCTGCTGGGTGAGAGGTTGACTTCAGTAATTCTGAAAAAGTATCTGTTTCTTGGTAAAAACGTGAAGACAGTCCAACTGAGTAAACGGCTACACAGCTGTCCTGCTGTAAAAGAGGGGGGTATTTCAAAGTGTGCATTGGACTCAGCATTGTTCTACTGTAGTTCCAGTTGCTGCAAATGCAAGGCCCTCAGTAAATGCTCAAATTGTGCATTTTTTTTTTACTATTTAAATTGACACCTTGATATCAGTTTACACACCTCTTCAACTGATCCCACAATCAAAAAAATTGAATTTGGATTTTTAATTTAAATGTCTGCTGTGACATGAGAAGCAGGGACCTTGCTTGTCGTTTGCTCCAGCTCCTTAGTTTGGGTTGCATGAACCAATCCTCCACAGCCCACCCACTGAACACCTTCCACACAGAGGGCCTTTAAGCCAGCAGAACACCAGCCTTGTAGGACTGTTAAGTGCAGTGTAGCATCCAAGAGCGGATGTGCCAGAAGACTACGTGAGGGGGAAGTTTGCAGGCACACAGCATCACCAGTGCTTTGTGTGTGCTATAAGGACTGAGGTAACAGAGGTGAAAGCTAAGGCAGACTGGCAGTTGCTTTGTCTGGAGTAGGGCCAGAGCTATATCTGATGCAGTTGCATCCACTCTCAGCCTTTGCTAGTGCTAGGGAGGATCAATCAGGCCCCATGTCTTCATGAGGTGTGGGAAACTGGAGTAAGAAAGCTTTGTTACTCTTTTTATAATGGTATACAAGAGTTCAAGCCATTTCTCCTGTTACCTTTGTGAACTTTCCAGCATCTAAAAATGATACTGCTCTCTGCTTACGAAATTAAATTTCAGTGTGTCTATGTATGTGCTTGTGGGAGAAACAGGGAAGGTCTTTGGGCAGTTCTGATGTTCTTTTTCAATTAAAATTTAGGACAGCATTTGGCTATCTGCTTTTTAATTTGACACAGCATAGGGATATGTACGATATACATTCAGTACACACTCTATTCATACTGCAATAGCACAGAAAATGTGATTTCAGTTTATGCTTCTAGCAAATCTGTGCAGGATCTCATGTCTCCAGAAAGAGGCTTAAAACTGCATTTGGAAGAAATAAAAAAGGCTCCATATGTTTCAAAAACTTATTGCCATTCTCTATCCTCTATACTTCTATCTTTTGTGGGCATTTTCTGAGTGATCCATTCTCTTTGAGGTTTGTAATTTATGTTTTACATATAACTCTCTCTCCTGCTGCTTCCTTTTTTCCCCCCCGCCCAGTCTCAAGGAGTGCTTTTGCATCACTGCTTTTTCCATTTTGTATACATGATGCTTTTGACAATGACATTTGAGCTGAGATTTTCTCAGAATTGCTTACAAAGACAGGTTACAAAGAAAACCAAAACTATGCAGGGAGGTTGTCCCTCCATTTGTATTAGCTTTGTATATACTTGGTGTCATGTCTCTCACTTTCTCCCCCTACTCAGCATTTCATCTGGACCCCCTCAACATGTGTTTGTACATGGACACATGCCCATGTCGTTGTAAAAGTAGGCTTATGTGGAGGCCTATATGAAGAATAGGTAAAGCCACCCTTAACGCTTTTCATATGCCTCTACATTGATTACCTGTTTCATACTCCGAAGAAATGCCTTTGGGAAAATGCGATCACCTAGGCATTAAATAAATCAGGAAAGATAAAACTGATAAGCTGGAACATGCATAATATTTCACAAATGTAATACAAGAATCATAGAATCATGGAATCATTAAGGTTGGAAAAGACCTCTAAGATCATTGAGTCCAACCGTTAACCCAACACCCCCATGCCCACTAAACCATGTCCCTAAGCACCTCATCTACACGTCTTTTAAATACTTGCAGGGATGGTGACTCCACCACTTCCCTAGGCAGCCTGTTCCAAGGCCTGACCACTCTTTCAGGAAAGAAGTTTTTCCTAATGTCCTCCCCTGGCGCAACTTGAGGCCATTTCCTCTTGTCCTATTGCTGGTTACTTGGGAGAAGAGAGCAACCCCCACCTCGCTACAACCTCCTTTCAGGTAGTTGTAGAGCGCGACGAGGTCTCCCCTCAGCCTCCTCTTCTCCAGGCTAAACAGCCCCAGTTCCCTCAGCCGCTCCTCATAAGACTTGTGCTCCAGGCCCTTCACCAGCTTCGTTGCCCTTCTCTGGACACGCTCCAGCACCTCAATGTCCTTCTTGTAGTGAGGGGCCCAAAACTGAACACAGTATTCGAGGTGCGGCCTCACCAGGGCCGAGTACAGGGGCACGATCACCTCCATCCTCCTGCTGGCCACCCTATTTCGATACAGGCCAGGATGCCGTTGGCCTTCATACGTGCTTTCTGCAGGTGTATTAACCTTAGCTTTATTTGAACCTATATATAGCCTTCAATCACTCTTGCACTGGAGTACAGCAGTGCTGCTTCCCAAATTAGTTCCTTAAATAATCTATAACTAGAAGTGAGCTTAGTTCTGTTTTATATCTCAAAGAGCTTTAACAATGAAAACAGCCCATTATCATCAGAGGTCTGTATACATCCCTGCAGCTTGTTAGGACAAGTTTTTCTACTTCAAGCAGATAAATGTGGTACAGATTAGCTAATTTACTACAGTTACATAAGAGAAGACATGTTAGGATTTCAGGCATTCTTTTATGTCAGAAATAGTCAAACTTTCTGCTAATAGGCAGCAAAGTGCTGCTGATATTTGCCTTAACACTATTCTCCAAACTTTTTTTTCTGGGTGCCTGTGAAGCTGTGGTGCCCAGAATGCTGTCACTGTTAGGCACCTGTGCAAGGGGTAGGCAAGTGGTACACTGAGCCGCATACTGGTGAAGAAGTGGTCGAAGGGTATCCTAGCTAATAGTAGTGTGACCCAGAGATTATTTAGCATGGCCTAGAGAATTCCTTTGAGAACTTCTCTTCTGCTGTGTTAGAACAGCAAATAGCTAGCGGTTGGAATATGAAGTTAAAATGTGTTAAAGGGAGCACTTTGTGGTCTAAGGAGATATTTGGCCTGTTATTAACCCATAGGTGCTGAGTTTTTGACTAGCATGGGTTTGCATATATGTGCACTTTTCATTGTGACTACAAGTTAAGTCTTGTACATAAAAACTGATCTGACAAAAAAATAAAAAGAAAAGGGGGCGGGGGTGTGGGGGAGAAAGAAACAAAAAAATTGCTCAGAAAATGGTCAGCCACTACTAGGTCTGATGTGTTAAACAGCATTTCAATATTTGGTCTGTAGTCTCATGGATCTAGCAATTACTTTTTTTCATATGAAGTATCATGGCATTTTATTTAAACTGTGTTTGTTTCTACGAGTGAGCATATTCATACAATACAGGCAAAAGTAAGAAAATTACTTAATTGGCATATGCCCTGCCATAGTTTCACTCCTGTTATCACCAGCCATCTTTCCAGGCAGCTGTGAAGTACAGGGAAGACTAGTTCTAGTAAGGTTATGCTTGATGGAAAATCCAACCACATATTTAATAGATCAAGGGTGCAGTGAAACAAAGGTGGTATTCCTTGAATACAGGAAGAGGATAGTGTCCCATCCCTCCCCAGTCTCAGTAGGACCAATGATGCTTCTATCAGTATGACTCTTCAAAGCCTCACTTATCGCACTTTGACCTGAATAGCACAATCTGGAGTATCTCAAGTCTTCAAAACTTCTGAGTTCAGGTCAGATGTCTGGAAGGTTGAGGTGGTGGGAAATGGTGGGAAGAGAAAAGCAAAGAAAAGCTCACAACTTTTGTCGTCAGTACACATCTGGCAAAATACAGACAGAAGATCTTTAATGTTGTTTTCACTGATTCAATTATAGGTGTAGGTTTGCACCATGTAGTGTTGATTTTTTTTTTTTTTTAACTACTTCTACATAGGTAATTGTATGTAATTAAAAGGTGGGAAATCATGGTGTTTTGCTTGTGCCTTCTATCATGGTGTTTCTAATGCCTGTTTTTTGACCAGCCTTAAATAGGTTTGTTGGCATTTCTTTTCTGCTGCCTACTGGAAATGGGCTGTCTTCAGCTTTTGTGCATAGCAGTAGTGAGAAGCAGGAAAGCAGGGCCACTTTCTTGTTTGGTTTGTTGGGGACGGCAGTGTTTAATGCCTGTCTTACTGGTAACAGAGAACAGAGGTACCTGTCAGTGCCTTTTGAAGAGCACGTCTATTTAAATTATTAGCTGTATCTTTCCCAAAATGGGAATTGCGTAATTGGTTCTTGTTTCTTGATTTCAGGAGGAAGGTTCAGTTGCTTTGTTTTTTATGGATAATCTCCAGTCTAATAATTAATTTAGTTTAAATGAAACTTCTGTGGGAAAGGGACACTGGAGAGAGAAACTCCATCTCCCTTCAGGTTAGAGATGGCCCAAAAAGCACAGTTTTGATCCTGCTTCAAATGTTTTCAGATTTAGGATCTGGATCTGAGGGCATTGTTTGAGTGCTTCCAGAAACAGGTGTCAGGTGAAAGGCGGAAGATGAATTGCGCAGCCTGTTGCTTGCAATCTGTGCCAAGTTAGTGCTGAGATTCCTGCCTGATTCTTTTGTATCAATGGTAGTTATAGAAAAGTACATTCTGCTTGAGAACTGATAAATATTGAGCGTGTGCTTTGAGAATTTTATGAAGTGATGAAAATCCTTTAATAAAGCTATATTGACTTATTTTTGCACTCCGGAAAACAGTAGAACGTAGAAATCACATAGTAAAATGAATCTACTTGTATTTGCTTCTCTATACAGTGAAGTAAGTTATTTTATTTTCTGGTTATATGATGGTAGCAGGAAAGGATTGTTAATCAGACACTTGACAAATACAGAGACTTTTTTCCTTCCTGTGAAGACTTTACTCTCATAATAGAAACTGACAAAGGGAAAGTAAAAGAGAATATTCAATGAATAAGCCATTTATTTTTTGTGTATCAGACGTATATTTCCCATTTGTGAGGAAGTTCTGTTATCCCACAGTAATTTATATGAAGCAAATTTCTTCAGCTAAGGCTGGTGACTGTAACAAACTTAATATTATGGAATATTTCTTTGCTTCCATTTCCGATACATTTTCACATCCAATTTGCTTGCTCTACTGTGAGCATTATAGCAGGACAAAAAACTAGTTCCGCTTAGCCTTTAATTGTTTTTTAATGCAAAATATTGTAGTCGCATAAAATACCCATTTATTTGTATTTGGTGCCAGAGGCTAATTCATTGAACCTGGGATGTATTATTGCAAAACAATGATGCTCACTACACTTTTTCGCTCCTATTAGCTGTTTCCCAGGTTCCTTTCATGGCCAGTAAGAGTTTATTAATGCTAAATAAATAATTAAGAAGGGATAATTGACTTATTTTTGTGCAATGATACCAGAATGATGCTTTTTTTCTGGAAAACGTCATTGTTCTGTTTTTAATGCACTGCAGAATGTGAAGCCTGCATACCCTTATGAATCATGGATAACTCATTTGTGCCAGAGATTCACTGACAGTGACCCAAACCCTGCTCTCACTAAATGAAGAGGAATAAATAGATACGCTGTTTCATCCTACTCACTAAGAAGGGGGAAAAAGAAGAGATCATTTTTCTGTCTTCTCTTCTTGTGAACATTTGTAATATTCTCTCAGTCCCTGTAAAACCCACCCGGTTCTATCCTCCATGGTAAGTAGTTCTTTTCACCTGCTCCCTTCTGAAGATGGAGATTGACACCTGTGCAATGGGGCTCTTGTCAGGAAGATTTGCTCTCTCCCTTGCTCCTTTTTTACATCTGAGATTACCAGAGTTGTTGTGAACAGCAGTAAGGTGAAAAGTCCTCGATAATGAATTATTTCCAAGGAATGAGCAATCTGCAGGACTCCTAACCCACTCATATTTACTTGCACCAGGACAGGAAATCAGGCTGTGGTTCCTTCCTCACCTCATTCAGTATTTTGAAGAACCCTCCTGAACTCTTGTCTTTTTCAGGTCTTGGAATCTAATTGCTTTGGATTTGATATTTTAATGAGACTGTTCTAGCTCAGGCATTCTTCACACTTCAGCTGTTGTCCCTCATTCAAAAGCAACTTTATGGTAGTAAAAATAACCACTCATTTCCTTTCTCCTTTTGCTATTTAGCCTTCAGAACTCTTCTCAGGATTGCTTTGAAAAACTTAGACTTTTGTCTTTCTCCATCAAACGTGTTACTGTAGCATTTGGAAGCTCCAATCAAGATCAGAACGCTGTGCACAATGCTCAGTGCAAAAGCAAGAAAGTGTCACTTCATACGCTAAGCAGAGGAGAGAGACAGAGTCTAGCAGGAGAGAAGGATGGCAGGAGGTGACAAAACTTGTCAGAACATTAGTAGGAAAGCAGAGTGGAGCCCAACATTTTGAATTTCTACTCAAGGAGTCTGTCCACTAGATCACTCTGCTGCTTTGAGTAAATTTGTTGTGGCTAGAGGGCCACACAAGCTTTAAGTAATTCAGAAAATACAAGTTTAGCTGTGTACAGCAAATGGAGTGCAAATATCTCCTGCTTCTGCAGGGGTGTCTCTCTGGCAGTGGCAATCCAACTAAGCAGTGGATATGCAAGCAGAAAGAATAAAATAGTAGTATCAGCAGAAGAGAAATTAGAATTTTGAAGGACATTCAAACGGCAGGAGTGAAACAGGGTCTTTCCCAATTAGATCAGAGCCTTAGACATAATCTGTTGTTTGGGAGGGATGTAGTGTGTAGAGAAGGGAAATGTCATGCACGTATGTGTGCATGTACACACACACATACACAGAGTAATTGGTGTTATTGTACCCTAATTTGGAGCATAAGGAAGGGTCCGGGTAGGGAGACTAACACACCAGGGTTGCGCTTATTAAATAGCCTTTTAAGAGCTGATTTGACTATTTAGGACTCTAGTCTAGTATATACTGTCAGTTATACTTCTTCCAATGAGACTTTTGTTCAGGAAAGCAATTTAATATGTATGAATACTATCTGAATTCAATAACCATGCAGATTAAAAGAGAAGAAGGTAAGAAATGCTTACTTTATGTAATTAGTAAGGAGTAGCTATTAAATGCAGTCAGGCTTAATTTTCAGTGCAGACAAGGAACATTAACCATCTAGTTTTGACTCTGTCACGTGCATGGAAACATATCTAAGGGAGAAACAAAACACAACTCCATCTACAAAAGGCAGGAAAATTACTCTAGGGTGCTGAACTTGCTAGCAAAATTTTATAGCTACTCCAAGTGGAAAGTAGGAAAACAATGTTTATATCTAAGGAGTAAGAGAGGGTGGAATAAGAGATAACTGGAAAGGAAAAGGAAGAGAGGAGAAATTCAGGAAAAATTCTAGTAAAGAGTAGCTAAATGTTTGGGATTAAATGGGAAATGGGATGCCAAAACATGAACCTGCCAAAGATGCATTGTACTGAATAACCTGCTATTGTTCTCTGTTAAGGTAACTTTGTTTTCCCTATTTTCCCTTTTAACAAAGAGGAGATTATACACATGGTAATTTACTAGTAAATATGGAAAACAGTAGCTATTAGACAAAGGGTAAAATGGGGAAGGGTAATGGCAAGAAAGCAGAGTTAGAAGTAGACTGCAAGTATTGAAGAAAAAGGATGAGTAACTGAAATCTCAAGGTTATACATTTAGGGGCTGAGAACAAGAAAGTCTGCAACAATTTGTAGCTCATTCAATGGAAAAAAAAAAAAATTAGGAGAAGGACCTATATATATTAGTTGATAATGAGATGACTGTGACTGCATTTGCCAGTAAGATGTGGTGATGAAGGCAGCAAGATGAGTCCTAGACTGTATGAAGTGAGATACTTCCGGTGGAGATAAAGGTGTACTAATGTCACTGTGCAAATACCTGTGAGACTTCATTTGCTGTCAAGCATGATAATAAAGCCTTTCAGTAAAAAATGAATTTTGCAGCAGCTACAGATCTACGAGGCTGTTTAGGGCAGAGGGAGTGGAAAATGACATAGTTTCATAAAAGGAACCTAAAGAATTTTTCTTATTAAGTCTTGCAAAACAAAAGCTGAGAGCTTGTGTTTTCTTTCTAGAAATGCATTGGAAGATAAATTCTTATTTAAAAGGAAGGATGAAATGAAATGGGAATGAACGGGTTCTTAAGAAATTTAGATCAGAAATAAGAGATTTCTAACTATTGGAGTGGTGCAATTCTAGAGTAGCCACTTAACAGAACACTTTTGAGCCCACAATAGATTATTTTTAGAGTTGATTTTTAAGCCATTTATGAAGAAATTCTGATCTGGTTGCTTCTGGTATCAGAAGAGTGGATTTGATGACATAAGATTTCATTTTTAGTCCTGTGCCTCCTACAGAAGTATATAAACATGTGCTTAAATATCAAATTTGTTTGATTAGAAACTGCTTTCTTACTTGAATGAGACTACTCAAGGTATTTTTACCAAGTCATTCTGACATTTGTGACACTGTGTTGCTAGTTTTCATCTTTTTAACTTCTCTGTTGAGGGGTTAATGTTCTAATGTGAAGCTTAGAAAAGCCAAGACCAGGCTATTGTTTTCTTACCCCTTTTTTGACAGTTTTAGCTAGAGCTGCTGTGCAACAGATGTGACTGAGGATCCCCAAATTTCTGTAGTCTCCTGAGCGATACTGATCTCATAACTCCCTGTAAAATGGTTGTTGCTTCCTTCATTAAGTAATCCAGGCTTTACTTAATCAGTAGGGTTAGGATCTTAAATGAGTAAATAGTAAAAGGTGAAAGGCTAATGGTGGTGCTCATAATGCATGTCATAACTCCTTTGAAAAAGGCACAGAGAGCTGTACTCTTTGTTATTAAACTACGAATTAAGGCAGATTTGGAGGAAGAAAAAAAAAGTTCAGTGAGGCACTGGCACTATTTTCATGGACTCTCATGTTAGTCTCCAAATTAGTCCTTGCTTGTGATTGTGTCTGAGCATTTCCATGGTCTATGGCCCCAAATTATTTCCAGTGTTGTTTTTCTCCTTCTCTCTTTCATTTCTATGTCTCCCTCCCTGCTAGGTGTTTACAAGGACTTATCTCTTGCAACGTGTTGTTCTTACAAGGCTATCAGGAATATTGTCCTCTGCAATTACAAGCGTAGCCTGAGCATCAGGAAGCCGTGAACTGGGATGAACTCTCTGGTTAATATCTTGAACACATTCTCTCCTGCTGTTGGCCTTGTTGACTTTTCTGTCACACAATGCAGGAAACATGCCCAGCTATTTCGGGGAGTGAGAACTTTGTGTGTGTGCTCAGTAATTACCAGTTTAAATGTATGCTGATGACAACATCCCTTCAAGATTATCAGCATACTTCAGTCACCAAGTTGGACTTAAAGTCCTGAAAGAAGCTGTAAAAATGTTCTGAGTAGATCTGCCTTGTGATGTTCCAACAGGCTACGCTGTTCTGCTTACATTGGGCTAAATACAGTCCGAAGTTATGGATTCTGTCACTGTGCACAAAGTTAAGACCCCTCAGCTCTGGTATGTCATTTTTCAGAAAAACTGTTTCATGTTTTTGCAAGACCTAGGCTGTCATTTGCAAAGAGAACAAGAGTGGTGGGATCTTGCCTTTTCAGCACTGCTTTTGTCTGTGCATTGGAGAATAGTTTCTTATTTCAGGACCTAACCTCAGATGGAGGGAATGGCTACTTCATCCAGCTCACCAAAGAGCAATTTGCCTGAGAAATGAATGGAATCTGCTTACTCACTGCAGAACAAATGATCAAGTAACATGCTGAACAAAAGAACCAATATCCTTCACAAAGTTTGGTCAGCGGATTTTTTTTTTTTTTTTTTACTTCATGTATAACTCTTCTGTCTATCTCACACTGATATTCTGTAAATATCATCAAAAATGAACAGGAGCTGATCAAAGAGAGAATTCATTGGATGGTCTTATCCTAATTTTTTTTTTTTTTGTGCAGAGCACAAAACTGCCATATGGTTTGGCAGGTTTTCTAAGTGAGGAATCTCAGCCCAGAGAACATCCAGAACATCCAGCTGATGGAGTGCATACTACTGCTGAAATGAACTTGCAGAGGAAAGCAGAGTTTAGATGATGATCAGTGTCCTGTTGCAAATGGGTTATCACTGACCTTCAATGGGTAATGCTCTCTTACACACAGACAGAATAAAAAAGGCCAATATTAAAAAAAAAAGTGCTCCATCACAGAGTTCCACTTGCAGAATTTGATAAGTTCGCCTTCATTTCTAGTTTTACCATGTGTTAAATGGAGATTAAAAAAATATAAGCATGTCAGTAACTCATACCAACACATTTGGATGAAGGGATCTAGGAGCAGTAGATTTATATTGACAGACCCCCACCCCTACTTCAACATGAATGGACTCTGAAGCAGCAGGGCCAGTGGGAGAGCATTTTTTTTCCTCATGTACCATATTGTCCGAATTGTAGAGTGGCTAAAATTGCCTGCTTCTAAGTCTGGTGGATTCCTCAAGTTGGATCAAAGTCCATCAAGTCTGATCTGAGTCCACAACAGTTTACTAACTCTGAATATGCCTATATCACAGGGTTCACCAAGCTAATTGGTTTTGGAAATTTTAGTCAGTTTACTAGTTTATAATGACACTACAAATGCAATTGCATTCTTTGCAATTATGAATTAATAATACTATACAAATATAAATTCAACAGACATATTTTAGTTGGTGATCATTGTGACAATATTAGCATACTGTTTGTTCAGCTTTGCCTGTAAGCAGGCCAATTAGCAGCCTCATACTGTCATTAACTTGCTGATAGCAGGGTTTATTTAGCATTTTCTTCCTTTCTGTCAGGAAATTATATTCTCTTTTACTGCTGTCTTTACTTTCTGTGAACTCCCGTGGCTTATGTGCTTGTTGAGACAGCTACTGTTTTAGCAATTTTATGTACCAGGCACAAAGTAAAAATTCACAAAACCAGTTTGAACTAGTCCTTTTGCCTTCTGACTATCCCTTCAGTTAACAGTGGCTGGAAAGGACCTGGCCCTACTTAAACTCTAGCTATGTAAAGAAAATTGATTTATGACAAGTTTATCCTAGATTTTACATAAGCTAATCAGCAAGCTGAATTGGTCTGTGATTTTGTATTGTGTCTTCCTTATGTTCTATAGTGTGCCAGTAATTCTGGGATGGTATAATATTTCCAGACATTTTTAGAGGGACAACTTACAGTGAGGATTTCTCAGAAAAAACGTAAAGATCTAAGAACATCATTGGTGCAGCACTTAACACTAAATGATTTATGTGGCCTTTTAAATAGGTGCGATGAAGCTATAGTTAATTTACACATCATACCTTACATATTACAAGTGTTTATAGTGTTTCTACTTTCCTTATAGACATTTCTATATGGGTGAATGCATAAGCTTTCACAAAATGCCGTAGCCTGACCACAAATGTTTAGTTCTAAGTTTCACAGGCTGGTCTTCATTTGATCTCCTTGCAGAAGTTGGATGGATGCTTAACAAAGCACAAGCTGTTTGTGGCTTTAACACACTTTCTCTGTAGTAGGGCTGATTTTGAGGAGGCCGGTGGTTTGAGTAACTCTATCATTCCAGAGTGCAGATGCCAAACTGAATTTCGTGGTACTGAAGTTTCAGTAAATGGCAAGGAGGGACCATGGTTGGTTTCAGGTCAGGTGAAGAGACTCAGAGATATCAGTTAGCAGAAAAGTAGCAATTTTGAGGTGTCCGTAGTCAACAAAACAGTTAACTTATCAGTATTGTAATAAATTTGTATTTTACTTGTGATCTTTGAGTAATTCTGATTTTGTTACCAATATTTATTTATTCTGCCCATTGGCATGCTGCTTCCTGAAACTAGTGGTAATGCCTCTATTACTTCTGCTGCATTTCTTTGTGGTTTAAACCTACTCCTAAATTAAATGGAAATGTTAAAACGTAGAAGGGTGATCGATGCTGGCTAACGAGTTCTGCCTTCCACAATACACTTCAGGATATCTGGCTGACGACAGTGCACCTTTCCTTAAGTTGTTTTGTTTTGAGAAATGTTTCAGGTTGTAGTTTGCATTATCTGTTACTGACTTCATTTGGGGAAATTGTTAGACTTTAGTAATTGTAATGATTGAGTAATCATTGAGGCAAATAAAAATACCATTTTAATATAGTCTGTTAATTTTTTTTTTGAAAACTAGGAACTAACTTGCTTTTATCAGTGTTTTCTAAAGGTTTAAATAATTCATACAAAACTCATCTTTTGTCCTAGTGAAGTTGGATTGTTTATGTTCTACTGGAAAAGAAGAATGTAAAATCAAGGGGGGAAAAAAGAACACAGTGCAAATCATCTGGCTAATCCTTTAGTTTGCCACATCAATTACAAATACTAGATATTCATAGACCTCTATTACCTTAGGAATGATCTACAAAACCAGTGTGTTCACTTAAAAATCAGGAATCTGATTCTCAGCTACCTTAAAGATATTTTGTATCTTCTAAGCTAGCTCTCTAGCTAGCTCTATAAAGTTTTGCTAAAAATCAGTGCAAATACAATATCATGGATCTGTAAGGCTCTTTTACGCAATTAATATTGAGTAAAGCAACTTGAGGATAAATAAGAGTCGTCTCTATGGCTCTTCACTAAATCCTTCCACTGAGAGTTGAGTTCTGCTGTCCAGTGTATTGATGTAGAAACTGGCCCTGGGTATGTTGGGTACCTATGAATAATTTTGAAAAGATGAATTAGAAAAAAATTAGAGAGGATTTATGTTCAAAGAGGGGGCTAAATCCATTCAAGAAGTTGTTTGTTGCCAATTAATTACCTACCACTAATTAGAATAATAAATTTGAGCCCAGTCATAAGTCTTGGCATTGACTTTCACCGTAGGCTGTACTAAATGCTATCATTAGGATTGGTAATAAATCTGTCATAATAGGTGAAAATGGATAAAAAGGCTAAGAAGCCTCGAAAACATAATTTGACTGAGCAGAAGTCTTTACACTTTACAAATATGACCACTGGGATTATTCACATGAATTGATCAGCTCAGACTTCAACACAATGTTATAAAACATGAAACTTTTGCACTTAGTGAAACTCAGTGCTAAAATGGAGGTATAACTCTTTTTCATCATAATATTTGCAATTAAAAAAAAGAAGTGTATGTGCTGCCAGTAAGATTGTAGTGGACAGTGCCAAGCTGGAAGTTTTAAACAAATGATCTAGTTATTAATTCTTCACTTTTGTATTCATGTATCACCAATATGAGATAGAATTGACATCTCTAGATGTCAATCCATCTTGTCTATCCTAAAGATCTTGTGATTAATTAGTTAACAAACTACTTACTAGAAGATAGAAAATAGTAAAAAAGAAGAGAAATGTTAGTGACAGAACTCTGAATGTGATCTGCATCTTTTTAGAAATTTAAAATGGGATTTTTTTTTTTACGTGAGTCTTTCTCCAGGATGAAATTTCCCTGCATTGTGTTATATAGTGCAGAGACATCTGTATGAAACAAGGTCTGAGCATTTTTTGAAGCAATATACTTTTAACATGCTGTTGCTCTAAGTTGGTTTCAACCAGTAACACCAAATTATATTGTCAAAATAACACAATTTTTAGAAGACACTGTTTTTTTGGCAAGCGCACTAGAATTCAGAGTATTCAAATTGCTAGTTACTCAAGTTCAGTTGAGTGCTCTTGAAAACTTCATCAAATATTTTACAACCTCAATTAAAATAGAATGACTTTGAAGAAATGCTGCAGACTTTCTTTTGAATTTTTATTTTGCACTGAATTATTTTTACTGCTATTTTTACATGAAATGCTGCTTTTATAGTGTAGAATCTAGATAAATTGCTTTTTTGTCAATATGCCATGACATACTAAATTCAGAAATTCTAACTGGTGGGCAACTACTATCTATATACATCAGGATCTCTGCCAGTTACCCAGCTACTGTTGCTCAATCAAACAGAACTGGGGAAAATCACACCAGTAAGGTCCCTTATGCTCGAACCATTCTTGCTTAATGTATTTAACAACCTGAAAAGTAGTTATAATAGCAGGACAACAACACTTCTGCTGATGCAGAACTGTTTAGGTTAATTTAAAATAATGTGCAAACACAAAAAGTCTCACAATACTGAGTCACTGAAATGTAAAATGCCAGAAGAAATTATATGTTAATGAACATTATGTGAGGAGAGGAAGGGAACTGAAGAACAATTTCTTTCATCATACATATGGAATAGCGAACTATAAATTATGTATTATCACTCATGGAAAAGATTCTGAAATCAAAATAGGTAGATTTTCTGAAAAGTAAAAATGAAACAGTTCTCTGGAAAACACTTAAGTAAAAGAGAAATTTAATTTTGGGAATTCTTGGAAAATAGGAACAGTGCAGAAAGTGTAATTCAAATGTATAAATCCATATTTACCTGAATCTTGGATATTGCGTGCTGTTCTTGCCATCGCATCTTAGGACATAGGAAAACTGAAAAATGCTTTTTGAAAAGGTGGGGAGAGTAAGTGGATGATCAGAGGAGTGGAATCACTTCTGCATAGTGACAGACTAGATAGACTGAGTTTCTTTACTTTGGAAATGAGATAACCGAGAGAAGATAGGGTAGAGCAAATAAAATAATGACTTACACGAAGAGGGTGAATGTGGAATTGTCATTTCAGTAACTCTTAGCATACAAGAACTAAAGAGCTTGTGTTAATATCTCCAGGCAGCAAGTTTAAAACAAACAATAAGACACATTTTTTCATACAAAAAATAATCAAACAATGTGAGACACTGCCACTAGATGTTGTAAAGGCCAAAAGTTTAACTGAGTTCAAAAAGGGGATTAATGGATAGTTTTGTTTCATGAATTGTAAAAACATCCTGCTCAGGCACAACTTCTGGCTTAGGAAGTTCCTAAACCACTAATTGCCAGAAGATGGGAAGGAGGGGTTGCTCAGCTCTTGCCATGCCTCTTATAATCTTCCCTTATGCATCTCCTAATGGCCATGTTGGGAGCAGGATAATGGGCTAGACAGATTTTTTCTTTTTTTTTTTTTTTTTTTTTTTTTTTTGTCTGGACCCATTATGGCTGTTTTTATTTTGTAGGCGTAGATAGGTTGTTTTGTTTTGTTTTTTCAGTAATGGGGAGACAAAATGGAAATTTTCAACTTGTTTTTGGAGTTCAGTAAATGCTGTCTGGAATATGACTCTTAATAGCTGATTAGGAATGATCACACTTTTTGCTTTCCTTATTTTAACATATAAAAAATTAGTCTACAAATTAATCTGCTGAATGCTTAGGAAGATTTTCTCTAAATACAGGGAGATGTAGATGGAGGTGAATCATTTGTGTATTTCACTTGAGTAATCATGATATATGTGTATTTTAAAGAATAATGGGTCAGAAAAGCTGACATAGTGAGCAGCGGGAGTTTTCTGTGGTTCTTCTGTCTGAAAGGAGATGAATGGTATTATTTTTGCCATTGTTGTGACTTAAGGAATACTAAGCTTCAATGACAGAACATCCTAAATTCTACAGCTGTACTTCTGACAATTGGGAGGAACAGAGGCAAACAAGGAGAGTTTCTTTAACATCTCTACCTTTTTTGTACAGCTCTATCGTCCTTTTTTTTCATTAGAGTGAAGATTGGCTTTTGGGATTAAAGGAAATATGATTTTTTTGTTTTTTTCTGACTAACCTTCTATTCTAGGTTTTTTCCATGTGAATTTATAGTGTAAGAGTTTATTTGTACTTACTAAACAGAGATTTAATCAATTATCATAATGCACTTTAGAAATGAAAAAGACATTACTCTGTGTCAAATGAGTTTATCCTGTACTGCATGCAAACTATGCACATCGTTATAAATCATGGTCTCAAACTTCTAAAGTTGTTATTTTTGTTTATTAGGAAACCTTGCTTCAGATCCAAAAAGGCAATAAAGAGACTACACATAGCAAGAAGAAAGTGAGCCACAATCGATCATGAAATGCAATTACGCAATATTCAAAGCTGGGTGGAATAAAGACCTTGAATAGCAGTAGCCTGTAAAGTTTAAAATTAAAAGTAGTTTCATTGTATATGGTGAAAAGGGGGATTGGATCAATGAAACTGATCTCTTGTATCTTGTTTGCTGTTGATTTATATGAAATTATACTTGAGGTGAGCCTCCTTTTCATATGTTTGTTAATAAACTTGGTAATTTGTGGAATACTACTTCAGTGGTCTGGAAGGAGATTTCTTGAGTTCAGCGGGTGCTCAGTGTATAAATGGAAGCACAAGAATTAAAAAGGCCTTCCCCCTGGTCATCTTTGGCTTGGCTAATGTACTTGCAGATTTTGTTCTAACAGAAAGGCTTTATATAACAGCACAAAGCATTACTGCTGTGATGCTGAGTTGCAATAAATCAATATCTGGATTAAAAGAATGGGGGCTATAATACAAACTTTCGTTGTCCTTTCTGGTATAGCATCTTATAAAACTGCAGCGTGTAGCCAGAAGGCTGACAACAATCCACTACACTGTCAGATTAGCTGTAGGATACCAACAGAAGTTTGGAAAAAATAGTTAAGCCCAGTCTCTCGTGCTTTCACTTAATTTCATTTCTTCTTTACCTTTCATCTTCATTTCTTTGGAATCTTTTAATATCAATCCATCTTTCACTAGAGGAAGACATACTAAAATTTTGAAGTATTTCATGTTAAGAAGACTTGCCAAAAATTAAGACTGAGTCTTCAGCTGATGAAAACTGTCAGAAAAATTATTTTATTCATTGTAGATCAGAAATCTGAAATTCTTGCTGAGTAAAGTGCCCCTTTTGGCAGTGTGTTGTGCATGCGAATATGACATTTGTTGGTCATGCTTGTGTTTATAAATTCTGCAGAAACTGTTTTAGACATATAAAAATCAAAATCTCCTATGCTATGGAGACTTGCAGTGATTCTTTGAACTCTTGGCCTCCTACTTTGCTTTATTACCAGTGAATGATGTTGCATTGAGCAGGGATATAATGGGCCTAGTGAGGGACAGATATTGGTAAAGTCAGTCTTTAGCACTGCAACCATGGTTAATTTCAGCAACCATCACTGAGAATCTTTTAAGCTGAATCTTTTAAGCTTTTGCATAAAGATAAAGAAAACTTAAGTAATTTGAAAATACATTATGGCTTTCTTTTTAACAATAACTTCTTTTTCCCTTAGCTCTACGTAACTGTCTTTTAGATTTATATATATTTTTTAATATATATATACACATACACTTATTATATATCTACTATTGATAGTAAGAATGTTTTATATGTATATTTATGTATATATTTACCGGAGGAACTGGTCTCTTGTGAGGATTGGGGAGGGGAAATGTAAACTGAAATAATCTGGACCTACTGTTAAATCTGAAAAAAATTTTGGACGGATGATTTCTGGAGATGGAGAGTGTCTGTTCTGTCCTTGGTTTGGAAGCAAAGGTCAGATGGGACCCCCCGGCAGAGGCTCCTTCCTTGGGGAGCTCCCTCCTGCAAAGGGAAACAGAGGTCCAGCCTTAGGTGTGGTAGGCGAGAGTCAAAATACAAAGCTGCTGGGAGCCTGCATTTTGTGCAGATGGTCTGAGAGACTGCAGGAGGAAGCAATGGGCCAGGCAGGCCTCAGAGAGAGGGAGAAATTTCCAGGGAGTCAAAGGGATCAGGGTGCTGCCACTAAGGAATTCCCTGAGCTAAATGAAAAAAAAGCAGAAACCATAGCCTGTCTGCAAAGACAAAGTAGGTAAGGATGAATCCAGTTGTGTAAACTTTGCTCTGTCTGACCTAGGGTCCTATACCTGACCTTTACATACTGTTAGATATAACGTTCATAACACTAGTAATGTCTACTGAAACCCGGCTCTGTATGTGTGTATGGCTGGGGTGAGGATTAAGGGGTTTTTATTAGGATCTGGGCACATCACTACAAGAAAAAATTCTAGGCAACTCTACCTCAAGGCTTTGGGGAACTCAGGATGCCTCACAAAGATGAGCTCAGAACAGCTCAGTATAGCTGCTGTCTCGGGTACCAGATTTTACTAGCTGGAGGGTGCAAGGGCACAAGATGCAGGCCCATTGCCCTTGTGTCAGGGTATACTCCTCAAGGAGTTTCTTTCAGCCTCACTGGTTAACAGCATATTTGCTGTAGTGCAAAAATGTGCTTTGGAAGTCAGATGTGCAAATTGTACAGAGAGCAGTGAGAAGGGAAGCTAAAGGACTGGTCAGGAAGTAGAATCCAGTTGAGATTTAAGGGATTATGATACGGCAGAAACGGATATTGCTGACAGTATTGTTCACTGTCTTGGTTTGGCTGTGTCGATGTGGGTGGAAGGGCTTTAGAGAGATGCTGCAAGGTAAAACTTTTTCTGTTAAGTGTCTAATAGGCAAAGTGTCTAGAAAAAGCTGACAGTACATTCCCATAAACAACAAGCAAACACATCCGTAACTTCATCATATTAAACTCTGAATGTACAAGAAACATTTTCCCCAAAACGTGTAATCTAAACTTCTCCTGTTTACTTATCTCTAATCTCTACTGATTTTTCACAAATAATTTTATGGAAGAGATGTGGTGTAAAGGTGATTAGAAACCCAAAACCTGCGTTTGGAATAGAAAGCTAAGGATGTCGCTGTGTTACTGCAAGCGAATTGTTTGTTCAGCTAGTTGCCCTTTGTCAATCAACTGCAACCTGGTAGGTGGGTGTAACTATGGTATTACTGGTGGTTATTCTGAGGTTGTTTTGCTTTATCTCATTCTTCCTTCTCTTTCTCTGCTTCTAGCATGCACTTAATTCAGGTGGATTCCGTTCAGCGATGGATGGAAGATTTGAAGTTGATGACAGACTGTGAATGCATGTGTATTCTCCAGTCCAAGCCAATTAGCATTGAGAAGGATGAACAAAATGAACTTATTCTTTCCTCACAATATAGCACATGTGATAACTTACAGCTGCTATTGAAAAGAGCTTGGATCATAAGCACGGAGTTGACCAGGATTGCTCAAAAGCTGGAGAAGAATAGATGGCAGAGAGTCCACAGCATGACAGTAAGAGTCAACTGCCACGTACGTTCCATGATAAATGAATACAATACGTTCACCAGAAATTCTTCAGAAGAAATGCACCAGGTAGGATGCCTTACCTGATGTCATGTTTGCTTTTAAAATTTTTTTAATTGTAATAGTTAAAACTTACTTTAAGCAATCTGTAAGAAATCCTTACATATTGATTCTGGTCCCTTGTTTAAGACTTTCTAATGCCTTTTCAGCTATGGAAACATTCTTGACTCATTTTGGATCCTATTTTATCATAGGTCTGATTCTGAATGTTAATAATGTTGACAAATTATGTTGAGAAATGTTTTGGTTTTGAGGACTACTGGACTGAAGTAATTAGATGCCCCATGTGTGAGTTCCTTTGCTTTTACAATGTAGAAAATACTACTTTTTTATTAACTTCAGTTTTATCTCTACTCGTTTGATGCAGAAAAGTAAAAAAAGGGTGTCCATATGAAATACTTTTCTTGAGGGTTTTCACCTAATAACAAGCATTATTTATTTTTAAAAAGCAATTGTGTATATGGATATTGCTTTAAAACCACTTCTTTTTTTCTCCCTCTCTCTGCAGTTTGAAAAACTTTTAATAGACAAGTGTTCAGAATTTACAGCATTCACAGAAAGGTAATTTAAATTTTCTAGTTGAAATATTCATTTTGTTGTTTTATTATGTTGTGGAATTTTTAATGAGAAGTACAAATCTACTAACACCCTCAAACGTTTGAACTAGGCCCCCGCAAGCTCCGAAAGGCTTTCTAAATGTTAGCCTCTGGTGGGTGAAGTGAGTTGCTTTTATCTAAGCTGCATCCTAATGAAAGATGGGATCTGCTGTTGCGCAAAGAGCCTGGCATAGACACAAAGCTGTGCGTAAGTGGATTTTTCAGGGCTTTTAGACATCAAGGGAGAAAGTCTAGCTCTAATGATATCAGTGACAAAGTTCCCTTCAAGTTCTGTGGAGCCAAGACTTCAGCTAGTGTGAAAGCTTACGTTGCAAGACTGTCGTACTACTTGTTCCTGTATGCACATATCCATGCATTAGTAAATCAAGCCCAAATAAATACACATTCCTTTAAATTGCAGTTGTAGGTTTACTCAGCTCTGTGCACTCCAGAATGCTGAGAGTGGAAAATAAGAATCTCTTTATAATTCTTCCTATGATATTTCCCCTGCCTAACATAAGTTATCTTGTTTCCTCCAGCACAGTTCAATCAGTCTTTTTCGATTTACATGAAACACTGTGCAAGTCATTCTGCTCAGGGGATCATCAGGGGAAAAAGACACCATGTAATTATCAGGAAAGAACATTTCTTGAGCACTATTGCTTTTTGCCAAACCCACACAGCTCAGACTTTACTTTTATATTCTACTATGAGACACACTGATGTAATGAGAGCTCTGATCTCGTAGTGTCTGCACCAAATCGGCACTCTCCCTCCTTGTCTGTTTGACAAAAAGTTGATATAGGAGGGTAAAAGACAGGTAAAGCTGAAAAGGGAACCTACTGTGTAGGTGGAGACATTGATCAACCAAACTATATCTTCCATTACAGTGGCCTGCCTGCATGGAATATGTTTTGACAACTCAAATGAATGCACTTCTGTGAGGAAGTATTAGTTATTTCATTTGAATTGTATCACCTTTATCTCATTTCTTCAGTTACAGCCAAATATCACTGGTTACAGGATAGTTATACTAACTCCGTAAAGCTGCTGTATGTAATCTTTCTGCATAGAAGGACAAATTTTACTTTTGAGTATGCTGTTTAAATTTAAATGAACTTTACTCATCTGGGCACACATTCATTTTGGGTCCTTATCCTGCTATCTTTAAACTATGGCGAAGAAGGTAGAGAAATGAAAATTATCAAAAGCACTTCTTTGTTCATGAACGATGGATGGGTATACGCAGCTGCATTTGAAATGCAGGCATCCTAGAGTGACTGTAACTAAAAGCATAAGTGGAAAATAGCAGAGTTACACTGGTATAAACACAGCAACTGCAGCAAAATTTGGCCTGCAGTCTGTGAAGGAAATTGTGATCCCAAAGTTATTCATTAATGTCCACTGTTGTCCTTTGATGGTATACTTACTATGTGTAGACAAAGCTGTGATTAAAGCCTGGTGTGATGCTAATGGCACAAAGACAGAGTGTCCTCATGTGAACAGTTGAATTCCTGTTATAACCCCATTATTTACACAGAGGTCACCTGTGACAATCAGCTTGATAAAACAATAGTTGTCTGTTGCATCTTTTTTCCTTCAACCCTTTCATTTCTGTTTCTTTTCAGGTGCATACAAACTGAGGATGAACAGATACTGAAGGCCATGAAATCTTGTATTAATGAAACACTCACTACAGTTGCTCAGTATTTTGGCCAGTTAATAGAGCTGGTTTTAACACAAGAGGCACAGGTTAGTTTATAGTTTAAAAAAAAAAAAGTCTTTCAAAATTGTTGAATCTTGAGGAAAGCATCCATTAAGAGGAGGATTATAATTACAGCTCTCAATTTCAGCAAACTTACGATCAGCAATTCAAATATCTTGCAGAGAGATTTAGGTGTTTGTATTCTCAAATTCTCCAATAACCTCAAATCCCAAACACGATGATCTTGTGGCTCAATATGTTACTTACTTTTCCTGATAGGCATCCTTCATTGCAAGGCATCTGATTTCTGGACAATATCTTGTTAATAAGACCTCTGGACACCTTTTCTCTTCCTTTCATGCAGATACTGCTTTTTTTTTAGAAACCTTGAAAAAAGTCTCTCCTGTTCTCAATGATTGTCATTAGAAGTTTAACTTTTTAGAAGATGTACATACAGGAGGTATATTTTTACAGCACACATTTTAACCAGTGCATGTCTTACACTCTAGGAAGTAGTGATAAAATACAGTGTTGTGTACAGGTTATACGTGTGTGTGTGTGTGTAACCTTCCACAAACAGTGCTGTATCATTGCAGGCATGATGCATAGTTTCCAGTGGTGATTAAATGTAGATAAATACACTGAGTAACTAGGCTGAGCCTACAAATGCATTGATTTTTTTCCATTAGACCATTCTTGAAATAGTAGCAACTTGCAAGTCTAACCAATCTATCTTGGCTTACACTGGTTTCTTTCTTGAGATCTCATTAGTAATCCCTTTGCACCCTCTAATCTTCCTCAAATAAAAAACCCCAAATGTAATTATGCTCAATTAATTTGTCCATATTTTGGAGGTGATGTTATGCTGAAATTTTACATTCTCCCTACAGAAAAAGAGGAAATGAGAGGCTTAGTGAAGAGGAAATAGTTGAATAGTATTTACTATGGTGCTAAACCAAAATTAACACTTGGTATTTGTTAAATTCTAATGTACCTTGATGCATTAAGATAGAAAAAAAAAAAAAAAAAAAAGTTGTGGCTCTTTCAGAAACATCCCTTATAGTTTTAAAAGATTATTGCTAGGAAGTGAGAATCTCTAGAATACATTTGCAGAATTACAGTCAAACTAACAAGCTACTTGGCTAATGCGCTTTCATTAGGATTTATGAGAACTAAATGAATTGCCACATATGAGTTGAAGTGTGTAAATAAATTTGCCTATTGCAAATTCAGTGAGTAGGTTGTGGTTGTTTTGATGCTTATTCTTTTTAATCTGAAGAACAGTTCTTCACTGCTAATAGTTCTGTCTTTGGGCACTTTGACACCTACTGGCACACCTGAAATCCTAGTCCCTTTTTCTTTTAAGGTAGCAGAATTAATTACTCTGAACCATCTCATGTGTATTTGTGTGGCTGAAGACTTAGATTAGAGGTCATTAACAAAAACATTTTTAGGAACAGTTTTCTGAGCCATTCAGTTGGGCTGCGTGCCCACTTCTGCCATACAACCGCATTGTCTGTAGGTAGTTTGCTGCTCTGGAGCAGACTAAGTGTCTGTGTGAGAGGCCAGAACTCTCAGCTTAAATTGTGTACTCAAGAGCTTTCTTTTCTAATCAGTGCATCAGGATTTTATTCAGGACAGGTTCATATCAAAATGTGAACTGATAAGTTATGTCTTTTATGGAACATTTTTCTAAGGGAAGATGCTAAAGGTGGGAGAACACAGCCTCTTAAAGGGAAGATAATTGAATTTTGTATCAATAGCAGAGTAAAATATGGGATATTTCTTTGCACTTCTTTCAAAGTTGGATTAAATATAAAAATGCTTACCACCTTCCTCCTAGCAAATCTGATTAATTCTTCCTCTAATGATTGTGTGTACTTACAGAAAGAGTAAAATTAAATAAACTTCATATGCTTCTGTCAGCTGTGTTTCTCTGAAGCTGCAATGGCACACATGCAAAAGCAAGATAACTATTTAAAAAGATAAAAATATTTAACCTATTTCATACATTGGAGAAATAAACTATATTTCTCTACTAAAATTCCCTATATTGGTCAATGATATTTTCTGTGTATACTGAGAATAGTGATGAACCTGGAGCCTTAGAAAGTAGTGTTAGAAAGGATATAGCAATATTCCTTACAAATAAGGTGGAAATCTTGTATCACCTTGTGATACAGCTTCAGCACTAAGACAATTAGTTGCCTTCTGAAAGTTTTAGTTCAGTCCCAGGCCAAACCCAGTAATAATTTACTAAATATCTGAAGAGCTCTTTATTGAAAGTTCTCACACACATACCTGTTCTCTTATTCTATTCATATTGATTTTTAAATATCACTATTCTTGGTTACATCTATTCAAAGGAAATGATAAATGTGTTAAAGTGTTCAGTTTGACTCCTGCCCATGGTTTGTGGGTTGTTTTTTTTTTTTTCCCTTTTCTTTCTCTGGGTGAGAAGTAAGATGATATGGATTAAATGAACAGGACTTTCTACTCCATCTTATCTTTAAATATAACACTAATGTTTTTCATTGGAAGTAAATTATGTTTATTATCTTATGTCACACAGAACCTGCTGAGACAAATAGAATTGTCGGATAATGTGTACATGACTGAGACAGCGATTAGTAGTTTATTCAGCCTTACCCAGGAAGGTGCTCATCTGTGCCGTATCATAGCTAAGGTAAGGGGATTTATGCATTAATCCAAAGTAAACTAGTAATACAAATGAGTTATTTTACTTAACACAGTAGTGGTTGCGAGTTTTGAAATGTACAGTACAGGATGAAATTCTGTATTTCAGAAGACAATCTAGGTTAAAGAAAAACAAAATTTTCTTTGAGAAACTATTTTTTTCTTCTTTTGCCGCTTTTTGCAAGCCTTACTTACAATTATCCTATTAGATTAAAAACACAAAAAAGCCTCAAAAAAAAAAAAAAAAGCCCCAAAATCTTTAATTCAATAAAGCTCAATGCCTGTGCAAGCAACTGCAGTAGGATGGTAAGCTCCAACAGGCTTCTGGGCATTGATTCAGCTACAGTTGTCTTTGTGCCACCTGATGTATTACCACTCCCTTCAGCATCTTGGGCATTTTTTTTAGTGTCTCTCCTGACAGTATTTTTTAAGTACCAGCCACGGAAGTGGAGAGAAACTTTACAATTGGCCACGCACATGGCTGACAAGTACGCAGAGAAACAGCAAGACTCTTCAGCTGTGTGTACAGAGGAGGTTAGAGATATGATTAAAGGTGTAATTTTAAAAATACTTTGCATCCATTATCTTCCTTTTACAGAGGAACCTCATTACAGTTACTTTTAGCAGTGTGTGTTCTCATTCACTGAGTAGTTGATGCTAACTTTTGGTATAAACGAATCATTCTGCCAGGATCAATGATACTGGCAATCCCTGCAGAGTTTGCACCTCTGAGGACACTTGGATCTTGAAAAAGTGAGAAAGGCAGGGCATTGTGTGAGGTTGAGGATAGGATAATCACATCCACAGTGTATATAGAAAGAAGAAAACCTTTCCCAAGCTTCTGCTTGTGGAGTGGTGTGCCAATCCCCTCTTCTGCTCAGAGATGAGGTTAAACAGCAGCATTTAATTCATTTTACTTCTGATCTGCCTTTAGATGGATGTTTGCACCATAAAAGGTACTGCTCTGTTCTGCAGGCTGCAAATGAGGTAGACTCAGAAATGTGTAGTGGATCCTGGCAATAGCCTGAGAGGTTTAATTTGTTCTAAATTGATATTTGAGCTCCACTCAGTGGTGTCCAAAAACAATGTTAAAATGTTGAATACTGAGGAAGTGCAGAACTAACAAATTGAGGAAAAATGGTCTTGTGCTTTTTATCATTGTGTGAATTCCATAACAGTTTAATTTAGCAGAACAAAAGTCTGACCTTCCATAAATCACTAAATTAATTTATAGCTAAAACCTGGATGTGTCACAGGTTTACAAGTGAGGAAATGCATCCCCTTATGCAAAGAACCCTAAGTGGCATTTGGTTGCCAAATTACAGTGGTGACTGCATCGCCTGTCCTGTGTCTCTCTTTCCTCTGTGCACTGAAATACATTTGTCCCGACTCACCATCATCCTTCACCCTCTCTATTGCCTCAGTTATCTGCATCAGTGAGCAAGGTGGCAGAGGAATTGTAACAGACCAGAATTTTGAATTCAGTCACTTGATTAGTTAGCTATAACAGTGAAAGTGCAGGGTGATTTTTTTTTTAAAAACAACAACAACAAAAAAAATCTGGAACTGCACCCACTCATTAAGAGGGTGAGAATGGATTCAATTTTTTTAAAGGTCTCAAAATCTCCCACAGATACAGAAGTGCCTTGAGAGTTGTCATTATCTTTGTAAAAACTAGCCAGAGAAGTGGAATATTTGTTTACAGAGAAAGCAAAACTCAACAAATTTGTTCATGTAAACTTGAAGTCTTAATCTCCATGGCAACGTGTGATCTTGTGGAATGCCACTGTTAGCTTGGGACAGGAAAAAAAAGCTATAAATTACAACTTTAAAGCACACCAAGATCTTGAACATGCAAAAAAAGAACCATGATAATATTGTAAAGCTACAATATTATAGGAACTGGTTTCTCACTTTATATTTTGGTAAGGGTTTCAGTCTTCTCTCTCCCTCCCTCTACTCCCTCACCAATATTTTAACCAAAATTTAAAAAGGGTTTGAAATGCTAATCCCCCATGCTGAAGTGTCACCTCTAATTTTATTCCACCTGGAGGCATTCTTCGGCTTTTTTTTTTTTTCTTTTGGCATCTAACTTTGTAATCTGCTGTGAAAGAGTCATGTTGCTGACTCACCCTGGCAGCCAGCTAGTTGTTCTCACTAGCTGTCAGAAGTATAAAGACTGAAATCTCTAACACAAACGAGTAATAGCAAGGGCAAGATACGAAATGAAGGGAGAAAGCCTAAATAATAATAATAATAATAATCCTTGAATTCTGAGCTAATAGAATAAACAACGTTGAGCTGTGAGTTTCAAACCGTAATATGTAGTGCTCATCTACAACTAACTACACTGGTGGCAGCATAATGCAAACCCCACTTGTTTAGATAATTTTAAAAGCAAAAAGAGAAAATGAGGAAAGGAAGAGCCAAGTAGAGTATTTGATGCAACTACCAGGAAAAATTTTTAGTCATGTTTCTGTCTGCAGATCAGTTTTCCTACCTTTCTGTCCTGGTTTTGGCTGGGATAGAGTTAAATTTCTTCCTAGTGCTGTGTTTTGGATTTAGTATGAGAAAGAATATTGATAACACACTGACGTTTTCAGTTGTTGCTAAGTACCCTGCTAGTCGAGGACATCATCCAAATGAAAAAAAAAAAAAAAAAAAACAAAACAAGCGTTGGGAGGGAGCACAGCCAGGACAGCTGGCCCAGTTGGCCAATGGGGTATTCCATACCATGTAACGTCATGCTCAGTATATGAACGGTAGGCATGTTCCAGGAAGGAGCGACCGCTACTTGGTTATCGGTCAGCGTGGGTGGTGAGCAATTGCATTGTGCATCACTCATGTTGTATATTCTATCATTATCATTATTATTTTTCCTTTTCTGTTCTTTAAACTGTCTTTATCTCAACCCATGAGTTTTTCTCACTCTTACCCTTCCCCCCAACTGGGGGGAGGGGAGGAGTGAGCAAGTGGCTGTGTGGTATTTGGCTGCCTGCCAGGTTAAACCATGACACTTTTGAACCAAATGTTGCTAAAATACTCCTCTGTGAAGCCTTCTGACACATACTTAAGCATCAAACAATGTGACTAACTTGCTGTATCATTGTCTGGGGTTGCATTGCAGGGATGTATTCACAAAAGTCTTTTTTTATTACATTATGGATGTATGGATTTTTATTTTTGTTTTAATTACATTATGGATGTATGGATTTGATGAATGGACTGTCCGGTGGATGAGGAATTCGCTGGATGGTTGCATCCAGAAGGTAGTAGTGGTCAATGGCTCAGTGTCTGGAT
>NW_009222172.1:18029-21037 GCF_000690835.1 Fulmarus glacialis | reverse complement strand
AGTAACAAGTGATAGGACAAGAGGAGATGAACTGAAGTTGCGCTGAGGGAGGTTTAGATTGGACGTTAGGAAAAATTTCTTCTCCAAAAGGGTTGTCAAGCCTTGGAACAGGCTGTCCATGGAAGTGGTTGAGTCACCATCCCTGGAAGTATTTAAAAGATGTGTAGATGTGGCGCTTAGGGACATGGTTTAGTGGGCATGGTAGTATTGGGTTGACGGTTGGACTCAATGATCTTAGAGGTCTTCTCCAACCTTAATGATTCTATGATTCTATGATAAACCAAATTTTGTGTTCCTCACTTTTAGCGTACATTATCTTTGGATCTGTGTTCAACAATTCAATTGTATGCCTTTGCCACTCCTGCACATGGTCCCTCTTGTTTTTCTGTATTGTACCAAGCCAAAGATTACTATCTGTCTACAGAAGGTCATACTTTGTCACATTAGCTGACACAAAACCACTAAACCAAAGAAACTTTTCAACCTATTTGCATCTTTTTAGTAAAGAGAATAGCAAGTTCTTTATTGATGCATATTTGTGTAAGACCTTTCTTAGGTGTCTTTAGGTGATGAGCTACTACATTAACATGAGTCAGTCCAGAACTGGAACTCAGGCCCAGGTGCTGACCTACCTTTAATCACTTTAATAGTTTTTTGGAAACAAGCTATTTGGGGAAACCATAGGTGAAATGATAGCAATACAGTGAAAAAGATTGTAAGTCTTTTTAGAGCCAGTTTAGGAGAGAGTAAAGACAGTGCTTGCGTTCTAGGCAGTATTTTTGTACTGAGCATTACATTAAGTACATAAGTGAAACAGGCCCAGAAGAGCGTATGTTGGCAGAGTCAAAGATTTCCATTTGAACGTTAGATTGCTCTAAGTAAAAGACATGATTCATATGCACCATAGTATGGACTTGGTTCTCAAACTGGTGACTGCTCTGTGAAAGTCTTACGCACCGAATACCACTAGTAAAAATGGGGCCCTGTTGAATAATGAATTTGTGGATGTCAAATGTGTTAATTTACCCTTTTTTTTGGACATTAGTCATCTTCTCTGAACTTTAAGTCATGGGTTCAGCTGGGCTTTTCAGTGTTGGCTTGACTTCCCCTTACGCTGAAGACTGATCCTTTGACTTTTGGAAGAGATTAAGGAGAGAAAAAGGGGGAATACTGTGTAACTTTGAAGCCCATTTATGTGTCCAGAGTGAGGTGCTGGTTGCCTTTGGCAGGTCTGGTGTTTGTCACACCCATTTATGAGGTACAGAAGTTGAGTGACAAACAAGGAGAACAAGTAAAGAAACCTAATTTTTTCCCAAGCCCAACGGTGTTTTTTCCAAATGCCACAAAATTGTTCTTGAAAATTTGCATATGGTTTTTACTGAAGTTCTCAACATATTTAGAGATGGTTGGACAATTTTTTTAGCAGATAACTTTGGCAGAAGGGTAAATGTTGAGCTTAGGCAAGGGAATAGCCTTCTAGGGAGGTTTTTTGGATTTCTCTCTTGGAAAAAAAAAAATCTGCTGATACTTCTTGCTGTGGGGGTTGAAAATCTACCTTGCTGGTAGACTTATTTGAGTAGGCATATTCTTTGTGCTATGAAGCTATAGTAAAACAGTGCAATGACACTTTAAAAGATTTAAATCCATCCTAGAGCTTTTGATCATTTGGTTAATACAGAAAAGTGCCTTTCTATTTGTTTAAGAGCGGAGAATCTGCAAGCAGGCAGGATGTAAGCACTTCTCATTTTAGATTAGGATATACGTAACTTCTTAAAACAAGAGTTTTATTGTTTTTTTCCAAAGAGCATAGTTTTATGGTGGAAAAAATTTATATTAATAGTTATTCACTACTAAAGCTACCTTTTAAACTATTGTTTAACCCTTTAGAAAGAAATTTTGGGTTTAAAAAGGGGTATTGGTTTGACAGCCTTCAAATTCTACTTTTAGGCACAGAGTTTCAGCCTAGGGCAGAACCATCTAATCATTGAACTGTTAAGGATAAGGTGAAATATCTACCTCGAGGAATGGGAGAGCATTTGTATCCACTCAGCATTTGTGTCTTCTACAAAGGTTCTTCTATAAACCTACATTAATCTTAGTAATGGAAAATTAATAGGTTACAGCATATAGTCAGTCAAATAGGGATGAAATCCCCATAGTTTAGGATTATTAAAGAGAATTTCAGCAGTTATTGGGGAAAATATAGTAAGGTTTTTAAAAAAATAAAGGGAGGGAGATTAATATAGGCAGGATGGTCTCTTTAACTGTTACGATTCAGTTAACCTTGCTATTATGTTAGCAGAGGTTATGGATATTTTTGTTGTGTGTAAAATACTGTTTTGTAAGAAAAAGTGTCTGATTTATGGCTTTCACGGGTCACCACAAAACCATTGTGCTATTCTGAAACCAGATGCACTGTAACCTGATTCAGTTGTGAATCACGTGCTTTAAAATACTACAGCATGGAATTCCACTGATGATAAAGAGCTAAATATTGAAAACAGAAATGTACATTATAATATTACCAAGCCTAGGAGGTAATGATTAGGTAGCTGAAGATACTGGAGAAACTTCATCTGGTTTGGGAGGAGACAGTGAAGGTCTTCTCGCAACTAAAAACAAATCAAGCCCTGATTCAGTGTCAGACAGAAATCACAGATAGTTCTTCATTGAATTTTAAAGTAACATTTCACTTTGAATTAGAGAAGTAGCAGGAATCCGTACGTCGAATATAAAGCAACTCAAAGTGGGAGGAAAAGATGTGGTTAACGAATACCCAAAGAACTCTCCTGACATTCAAAATATGCAGGTCTAATTAGCACAGCCATCCAGCTTGTTACACAGTCTCAGTGCAAACTTTGAAATAGAGTTCAGGCACATCTTGGTGTGAAAGACAAAGTCCACCCTTTTTGCAATACTGAATTGTTTATGTTAGCTTCGTACCATGGGCTTGGTGCTTTGTGCCAGTTGAAGCCTTTAATCTCGATACTTCCTCAGTTGTGTGTCCT
>NW_009222172.1:0-18019 GCF_000690835.1 Fulmarus glacialis | reverse complement strand
TGAATGCTTCTCATTCAAAAAACTGGTACTTTTGCTACCATAAGGCAGTCCACTGTAGTGATTGCAGAAGGGATCTGGCCCCTTCTTTATCACCCTTCTCTACTCATTCTACAGCGAATTTGAAGGTAGCAGATATCTGCTACCTTTACAAACTTTGTGTTACAGACGTCAGTAAAAATAGCTGGGCCTACTGACTATATCAGTGTTATGTAGTTTTAAAACCTACTGAAAAAGGAGCCACGCATGAAGTCTTTTACAGTCTTTAGCCACTGCCTCTTTCTTCCCAGTGCTGTGATCTCTATTTTTTTTTTTTCTTAAGGAAGATGCAAGAATTTTGGGATGCATATGGATAGTTAAGTGCCATGGGTAGGGGAAGGAGGGAATAATAAAATTTTAGAAACCCTGTATTTATTCTTGACTTAAGGACTCAGAATAGAAAAATGAACAACTTTACCTTTTTCTGTTCATTCTGCAGTTTATACAAATGCATTGAAGGCTAAGTTGGGGGTGATCTTTACTTGAAGTAAAAATATAACAAATGAAATTGTGAAAGACAGGTAACAGAAGAAAAGATACTGGTGTACCATAAAAAAGATTTTATTGCAAAAGTAGAGAAACTCAGATTTTAGTGAGTCTCCAAAGTTACATCTCACAGAGACTTAGATTTAGCCTTGTATTTTCTATATCCAGGTTTTGCAGTGGGTACCTGTAAATCCTCATATCTAAGGCATCTAGCATTCTCATATCTAAGTGCCTCTATAGAATTAATCTCCTCGTCCCCAATGAGTTATTTTTTCTCCTTCCGTCTGTCCGTCCTTCCTTCCTTCCTTCCTTTGTTCTTTCCTCTCCTCCCTCTCCTTTCCCTCCTTCTGTCTCTCTGTTCTTTCCCACCTTCCTTCCCCTGCTTTCTTTCTGTCTCTAGTTTCATACTATGTAAAGCTAATTCAAACAAGCAAATTCATTTTGGATAGTGTTTGAAACTGGTTGGTTTTATCATTTCATGTAATTGGCTGTGAAGCATTTTGCCTGTGTTGCTAAATCCCTTTCCTCTGAAAACAAAAAAAACCCCAAGCAAACAAATGTGCTGTCAGTTTTTTGGCAACATCTTTAATCTCAAGTTTGGCATATTCATATTTCCTAACAAATGCGTCTATCATGTCAGCTATCATGGAATGAAAGAGAGATTTCTCTAAGGAACATTTTTGCTGCCAAAATAGGGCAACATAGAGGAGACTTTTGTTTTTATCTTTTCCTCTGAATACTTTGTTGCCACTTATTTAAAAGAACAGTATTTTAGTAAAAAGTTTCATTTTGAACTCAAACTGTTCAGAGATTTTCAGAGGGAAGAAAGGACAGATATCCGGCAGACCAAATGGCTATCATCAAGACATCCTTCCATCACAGGACCAGATCAGCTGTGCCTAATTTTTTCTACTGGAGTACTTGTCCAGCCTGTTTTCAGTAATTTCGGAAAGGAAAATTCCATGCCCTGTATAGCTTCTTCCTTTATTAATAAAATAGTTTCAGGATTATTCTTTGTCCTGAACAAAGCATGGGAGAACTCTGAGAGAGAGAAAGCCACACCGTGTAATGCCTGGTGCGATGTATTCAGGGACAACGGAAAGGGGAAGTGGCATTTAGACTTGTAACGATAGCATAAGGCAATAACTGAGGTAAATAATGTTTTCTTTTGTCAATTTGGTTAGCAAGTTGTTCTGCTTTCTGCTGTTCTCCAAGAGCAATATGGTCTGATTTTGTATTTAGGCAGTGCCTGCCTTCAGGTGGCTGAGCTGCCTGTTTTAAACTGAAAGTGATTGAAACTGGTTTTAGTCTTAGGGGTGAGGGCAGGGAGGGTGGAAGCAGGTCCCCTGTATTGACTTAATAGGATTCCAGAATAACTGTTTTTTTCATACTTGCGAATTGTTCGGAGTCAGGGAACAGCCTGGAGAGGAGATGAACGGTGACTTCTGCTGCTTTTATGTGTGAAGGGGCTTATGGGAACAGTGCAAGTGTTTCTGCAAGTGACTTCTTGAACATATGTGCCATGCTTCTGATTTAGCCTGGTGTTACCTCTCTGGGAACTGTCCTTTCTACCTTCGCATGGAGTTCTTTCACCATTGCTGTCTCTCTGACCCCTGTCCTACAAGGAGATGGTCTTTCTTCTCTGCCATTTCCTACCATTCACTCTGCCTTAAGAAAAAAATTATTATTTTAGTATACCTCAAAAGGCTACAGCAAGTTTGGATTCACAGGGCTTGTATGATATGTCTCAGTTCTTCCATTTCAGAACTGGTTTGTAACTTCTATAATTCCTTGCTGGCAAGAAGCAGCAGAGAGCTGCGTTGTCTCAGGAGCTGTCAGGAATCAGAGTTGTGATTCCAGGAATCAGTCTGTTGTTTCCCTTTCATTCCTAAGCTGATCTGTTTTGACAGTATAGTTTATTGTCCACTTTGAACTGCCTCTAAAGAGAAGACTTAAATTCTTGCCAGCCTCTGTGATCTGCGTAGGTGAGGGTTTGCATTACGTTGCACTTCCATATATTCTAGAGTGAGAAAGCAAATAGAGTCTTTCCTCAGTGCATGCAGTGCATACCAGAAAAAGTATGTCTCATATTTTCAAGACGTAGTAAGTACTGCCTTGACATCTGACTAAAGATACAGGAAAGGAGAATGAATTTTTAAGATATTGCTCTAGCATTATCTATTTGCAAACTACCAAATGCGCTACTATTCAGGACACAGAGTAGAAAAAAGAAAGTATCTATTTCATCAATCTTGTGACTTAACAACATTTATTACAATGCAACACACAACTGTAGAATAATCTTTGCCAACTAAAATTTGTGTCACACACTGACAAAGTAATTATATATGGTACTTAATGATATTTCAGTAATTCATCCAGATCTTGGCTCTTGACTCCTAAGAGAAATGGAGGAGACCTGTCCAGTAGTAACTATCTATTAAGAATGTTTATCACTAATATGGCTAATCAAAATCTTGGCAAGAAGAAAAGAGACCTGTCATAATAGACTCTTCCCACTTCAAGGAAATGAGTGGAATTGTGTGCTAATTATTTTTCTTCTATTTTTTTCCTCCCTTGCAGAACTTTCCTTTTTGTTAGAGATGGTAACCCAAATAAACGGAATGTGCACAATGAGACATCTATGCACTTACTGTGTATGGGACCTCAGATCATGATCTCAGAAGGAGCTCTTCATCCTCGCCTGACACGACCCTCAGAAGATGACTGCAGGAGAGCAGATTGTCTGCAAATGATCCTGAAGTGGAAGGGAGCAAAGCTGGATGAAGGACAATACGAACGAGCAGCCATTGATGCTGTTGATAACAAAAAAAATACGCCTTTGCACTATGCTGCTGCCTCAGGGATGAAAACCTGTGTCGAGGTAGAAGTTCATATATAATCACAAGTGTATATACTGCTGTTAGTAAATGACATGCACAGTGTTTCACAAAGCTGTTTTGGGGAAAAAAATCTGATATAGTATATTGAATTAACTTTTAAATTCTATTTTTCATTAATTGGAAAAATTACAAAGATAAACAGCCCAAAACGTACACTGTCTGTAGAGAACAATGAAAAAAACTGTATTACATATATATTAACTTCATGACATATACCCCTCAGCACAAAGACGACTCATGTAGGCTTATAAAAATTGGAAATTATTACAAGACTCTAACACTGGAGAAAAAGCTTTAAAGGTAGGCATAGGCATACCTATATGTGTAAAGAGAAGTGAAATAACTGCCTGAGAGAAAATTAGAGCTCTTTTTATTGTGCTCTATAGCTGAGACTGGGAAATGCTGTCCATGTTTCAAGAACAGGTTTGATGTCTTTAATTTACAGTGTCCAGCTTTTTTAGAGGATGCCATACATCTGTGCTAACATATTTGAATATAATTATCTTTTTACAAATTAAAAATTACTTTAATGCTTGTGAAAGTAGTGGGTAGTAATGAGTAATTGGGAATCATAGTGACTTTGAAGGTCTCCCATCAAATTTATTTTTAAACTATACGAAGTAATAAGGACTCATATTTAATTGTGCTGGTAATTTAATTTATAGAACACAAGAACAGACATCTAACATTTTCAAAAACAGCTAACATTTTCATAAGTGTGTCTGTTATAACATCAAGATTTGTATTTTGAATGGTAACAATTCAGAATTCAGCATTTATATGTAAAATTTAGGTTATTTTTCATCTGTGTGTAACTTCATGTTTATTGAGACTACACTCATTAACTAGTATCATCAGCAAAGTTTATCACCTCATTATTCACCTGCTTTTCTAGATAATTTCTGCATATCTTAAACAGTCAGGTTCCAGCACCTGTGGGACTTCACTGGTGACTTCTCTCTGCAGTAAAAACTGATGCTCTCCCTGTACTTTCCTGATTTTCTCTGGAGCTATTTTTAGTATTGGTGTTACTTTTACCACCTTCTAATCTTGTACTGTGACAGATTTAAGCAGTAAGTTGCATATTATTATAAGTAGTTCAGAAGTTTCGTATTTGAGTTCCATTAGGACTCATGAATAAGTACCATCTGGTGCTGGGTATTTATATTAGTATTTGGTTTATTGGTTGTTCTAGAGCCTCTTGTGCTGAGACTTCAATTTGAAACAGACTTCCTTTTGTGTCCTTCATAAAGCGTGTGTGGTACATCCACAGAGAATCTGGACTCCAACAATTCATATCACTTTTCTGCTTTATGTTATTTGAGATTGCTTTTGCACTTTGTCGAGCTACCGACTTCACAAACACATTGACAGATTTACTGTGTGATTTGAAATTATTTATTCTGAGTCGTTATGCACTTGGCATGCTGCTCAAAAAACATTCAGAGCCTTCTTTATTGTGATTTTACGTTTACCTTTTCCAGACTCTTCTTTATATATTCTTCATCAGGAGACAACTTCAGCTTCTTGTTTCCCATACGATTCTGTCCTGTTGTTCTACCTTCACAGATTCTTCTGATGTTTCTAGAATTTTTTCCCATGCTTTTATTTAATACCACTTTTTGAAAGTAGGCTTATTTGGCTTATTTGGATTATTTGGTTTTTTCCTGCTTCTGCAAGAATGGTGAATCTAAGTACATTTTGGGAATTGTTATTGAGTGGTTCTTTGATGGTAATGTTTTGAATTAGGTCTGGTAGACTACTCTGGACAAAGTCAGGAGTTGCTTCTCTCGTGTTTGCTAACTATTTTGTCTATTATTCAGTCACTTATGTAGTCTGAAATTTTAAGTTAAGCATCATGTATTAGCATAGCATTTTCTCAATATACTTGGGAGATGCAGTGACTGAAGTTCGCTTTATTTTTGGGGTTTCTGCCCTTGCAGCGTTTCTGCTCTTGGTCAGCGTGTCACTTTTATTGTTACGGTTTTGGTCAGGTGGTCACCAAAGCATTTTTGTTTAAGTCCAGAATTGTATTCCACTGGGATTCTCTGGCATTTGTTGGTAGAGTTAATTTATTTATCTGTGAGTTAGTTTTTTTTAAAAAAGGTAAATAGCACCACCCTTCTAATACTGTGAACTTCTCTGTGATTCTCACATAATATGTTCTGTGGTATTACTTTGTTACGCTGATTGTATTCTGTCAAGTTTCCAGATACTGTCTGAAAATTCTTATTTAAAATTTGTCATTTCAATTCCCCAGCCTTAGCTGTGCACCATCTTGAATTGGATGCTCTTCTTTATCTTCAGGTTTTTCATTAGTGCCCTCTTTAAAAGCTCAGATAGTGTCTTTTTATTTTCAATAGCCAACACTTCTTTCATTCTGTTAGTACAAAGATCATCCTTCCTAGTTTTCTGGGCTTCTAATGAATGGAAACTCAGCTTCCTTATGCCATTTTCTGTGCTATAACTTAAGCCTCTGTCTCTCTGGTCCCCTGCTCAGTACTGAGAGGAGTTAAGAGGATGCTGATGTTAGATGCTGATACTTAACCTCCAGTATCACAGCCTGAATCTTGCCCCTGTTTCTTCTCTCTTCTCTGGCCCATGTTGTTACAGCTCCACAAGCTCCAAGCTAGCAGTTTGTCTACAACATGTCCCTGGAAATTATTTACACACTTACTGATTTTCACCAGGGAGGCAAATCACTGTGCAGCCTTTGCTAGCTGAATTATACTCAGACCCAGCTAATTATGTACATGGTAACTGAATTACAGACAGGTACTGCCTTGCTCTTCCTGTCAACTAGAATGAATCTGTCTTTATTTGTATGGTTATATGGTTGATTTATTGCCTCTTTTGATGCGATTGATTTGTAAACAAACATCAGGCTATCTCCTAAGTCTATGTTAATACTGCTTTTATCTTGATTGTCAACTTTTAATTATTTTTAGATTTGATAAACAAACAAAAATATTAATTGCAGAGGACTGTGTACTTTTCTCTTGTTCTCTTTTTTAATGCCACTTCTTTGATCCAGCTGCCTGATAAATTTTGGCTACAGGGATTTTCAGTCACAGTTATTCTATCTAGTCTTCCCCAAGAAGATCTATTTGCTTTTAAACATTATTCTACATTAGAGAACAAATGTGCATGTCGTATCAGAAAATGGGAGATACCAGGATTTAGCATTTAACAACCTCTTTGAGTAAAGTTGGTGAAAAGCACTCACATAAAATGGTTTGACATGAGAATGGTTGCTTCTGGTAGAGAAATGGTAAACAGAATAAAAGTTTAGTAACCAGTTTCCAACATATTTCAATTTCTGGTATTTACAGGCTTGCTTACTCACATTTGTGAAATATATGTCTATTACACTGATTTGTAAACTGGTTACAGTTGAACCCATATCAATATATGCTGCAAAAAAAAAAACGATTACATTATCCACAGAAACTCTTATTTCTTTGTCTTCTGTCTCTCTCTGTACACTTGAGATCCCCAGGTAACTTAGACTTCAGATTTACAAGGGATTTGAGCAAGGAGTCTTCTGCCTCAATCATTCTGCCTTCATGCCCCCAAATGGGGCTATACAGTGGTATTAGAGGTAGACACCGTTGTTCAAAAGTTTCAATTTCAAGAGCATGAAGCAAATGGGCTCACACAGTAACATCCAGGCAGACTATAATGTCAGAAAGAATCACAGTCGCTGCAGAGTAAATTGTGGTTCTGGATCTGGGCTGCACCTTTTAACTGCAGACTGTAAAGTCAATTGGTTTTAAACTCATCATGAAAGTTCGTGGTTTATGTTTCTTCACAAATTATCATTCTGTTTCTCACTGTCTGTGATATGATTCATTAGATGAATCCAGCTACTAGACTGCTAGTTGCCCATTTAATTATATAAACTGGGTTGTGTTATCATGACAATACATACTGTTCAATTGACTAAACCATTTCTGACTCTAATTTGCTTTCAGTTTGTCTTTGAAAAAGATTTTACAGTCTGATCCACATGGATTGCTATTTGCCAGAGTTTGGACACAGTTATGTAGTCTAACCAGTCATGGTTCCTACATTAGAAACATAGAGTACACCCCCAAGTTCAAACTTTGTTATGTGCCCCACCATAAGGTAGAGGACCTTGGATCCTAAAATTAGTATCTGAGATATCTTAAGTCCTCCAGTATAATCTGTAGTCCTTCTAACTCCTTCAACAGGAGCAGGATTATGAACAGGAACACTACATCAGGAAAAGCCCAAAACAGAGCTTTGTGAAGGAATTTAACAATGATCTCCTTGTTCCTGGAAGTATTTGAGGATTAAAATTCTTAACAAAACAAAAAGACATAAAAACCTGAATTGCCTAATCCTCAAGTCATTTTCCCTCTCTCTAGTAAACCGAAGGTTACTTAGAACCCCAGGAGTGCCTTTTGCCCGGTTTTATGGTGGTTACTCTCACTTCAGAGCAGCATTCCTCTTTAATCGTCTCCGTTTTCCATAACTTTTCAGGAAAGCCCCAGCCTTGTATCTTCCCCTATCCCCACCATACCCACATAAGGAAAGGAAAAAACAAACATAGTCCCTTGTGGGTGAACCACCTACTAGTTGATTTGTTCAGAGTTGATAGTCAAATGTGCAGTCTTGATACTACTCCATTCACATGTGTTAAATTTCTCCTCTGAGCAGAACAGCTCAGAGTGCTAAAGACAGTTTGGGCAAAGTTAATGTGCTTACCTCAAAATACTGAATAGAAACTTCCATGCTGAATAGATTTGATTTTATGCAGATATATTCCACTTTATCACAGCATCTTTGGCATATTAAATGGCATTTTTGCGATTGTTTAAATTATTAATGTGATTATTTAAATTATTAATCTCCCTTTAATTACTTGAGAGACAAACCTTTTTAACAGTGCTTCCAGAGAAATATGGCATCATTATTAAAAACTTTTTGATTTGCGTATTCCTCATCTTGCGGATTAGATTTTGAGCTGCATAGGTCTATCGAGTGTTCTTCCAAGTATATTTATTATTTTTCTTCTTCAGAAAGTGTCTTAGTTGCCTCAGTTAAATTTCTTAAATAGAGTTTAAAATGTACAGACAGAATATGAAAACTCAGGTTAGCAAAGTTTTGGCAATGTTAAGAAGTTTAGATAGAACACGGTAACTGTAGGCTGGGTATCTTGATAATTATCCTAGTACTATCTTTATTTCTGCATATACTCTGCTATGAAGATAAAATACGGTGTCATACTTAATGACAATATCTTCTCAACTAAATCTTGTTATTGCACTGGTTTACGGTATTTTTGGGTTTGCATTTCTTTTTATTTTGGAGAATATGGGAAAAGTTTCCAAAGAATCTACAAGAATGATTCCAGGTTTGTAAACTACATTCTGTATTTTACAGTGACAAATGAAGGAAATACAATCTGCTGAAGAGAAAAGAAAGAAGTGACTGGTTATGATCTAAAAGGTTTATGTGGAGAACAGATCATTTTGGGGAAATTTTTTTTTTTTTAGAAGTATGAAAATTAGAAGCTGAGTTTTGAAATATCCTGGCTAAAAATACAGGATAGTGTTGTTACAGCCATCATGGTCTGAAGGCAAGATGATGTTTATAGATTTTAGTTTTATTTAGAAATAGGATGAATCATTTTAGTAGTGAATGATTGTCCTGGGTGCTCCATCATTAGAAGTTTAGCACGTGTTATAAAGATGTCATAATAAATCAGCAAAGCGGTCCACTGTTGGCCTTTAAAATCTGTGACATTTGTTGTCCTTGCTTAGATCAGTTTATAGCAGGAGGCAAGGTTGGCGAGGTAATGAGAGCAGCACAATTAGTGTTTATTAGCTAGAGACTGCATTTCTGTGTGGTTACTGGCAAGAGACAAGGTTGGTGAAATGGCACAATACTAGACCGTATTAGAATTATTAGAATTAGAATTATTTCATTTCACTTCACTTTTCTCATGTCCTCAAAAATAAGGTAGAGCTACTAGTAGTAGGATGTGCTATCTGTGAATTTGGTACCCCATCTTCCCTCCTACCCAAGGATTCTCCCATTTTCTGTCACCACCAGTGTACCAGTGCTGGGAAGTATGGTGGAGTTATACCCATATATAAAGAATATTTAAAGGTGTATCCAGCTCCATCTTGCCAGGTACTTGACGACCTCAGGCCCCTCATTTTCTACAGAGCACTGACCATATCAGTAGAGCAGAATTTTAGTGTTTAAAACCTAACAGAGACATATTGTACAGTGTTGCCTTGTAACATATTTCTGAGATTTTGTGGTTCCATGGAATTACAATGGGCATAGGTATAATTATGTATGAAATCAAGCAGTAATTTATTTAATAACAATAGAGAATCCTTGTTTCCCACAGAGCATTGCTGTTATATTTGTCTCTTCTTTCTGTTTTCCTTGTTCTTTTTTTTTTTTTGTTCTTTTCTTAACTGACATGTCTTTTCTTCAGGATATTATTAGAGTTGGTAATTAATAACTGTTTATTTTGCTGTTTTACTTTTCAGCTTCTAGTAAAACATGGTGGAGATTTGTTTGCAGAAAATGAAAATAAAGATACCCCATGTGACTGTGCAGAGAAACAACACCACAAAGAGCTGGCTCTTAACCTGGAATCTCGAATGGTATTTTCACGTGATCCTGAAGCTGAAAGCATTGAAGCTGAATATGCTGCTTTAGACAAAAAAGAGGTCAGAGGATACTTTAAATTTGGGGTATTTTATGCATTTATATTTGTAGCACTTACATTGTGACAAAATTCTGCAAAGTATTTCAGTAGGTACTGTACTTTGTACTATGTATTTGTAAACCATTTGATTTTAAAACAGCTCGTTATAGCTTTCATGTTAAGCTCAGAGAACATAACAAATACATTGTCAAAACTAAAGAGAAGGTTTATTCATATACTTAATTATGTGGACTGTCTTGAAAGTGTTGCAGGCTGTGAGGCTGGACGAAATACAGTAAGCTGGGAAACAGTTGCTCTAAACGAAACATTTTTTACATATTTTTATTTCTTAAGATACCTTTCTGTCTAAAAACGAGGGCAACAGAAATTCTGAAAAAAAGAAAATCTGTAGGATAGAACAGGGAAAATGTTCTGGTGGATCTTCCTAGACTGAGACTGGGTTGAATGTCACCAAAAACCAGCTGAGCAGTACAGGATTTCAAAACAGTGCATTTACTTTCTTGTTTTATAACATGATGCCTGAAGCTACTGCATACCGGAACTTGTATGAAAAACAGGTAATAACAGGTGTTGTTATTTTGAAGTCAATTTTTGAAAGAGAGAGACAATTCGCTGACACAAACTTGCTTGAATTCTGGTGTGCCTTACAGAAGACTGTGATTTGATAAGGACAATTTGACCAAAAAGATTCTGAGCAAAAGTTCCCTCCCCCATCCATTATCAGATTTTAATTAACTAAAATTCTAAATAAGAATGCATAGATAAATTATACGGTTCAGTAAATATTGTGAAGTAATTCTGTGCAAATTAAAGGGCAATAGATTTCTGTATGGCTACTCCCTTCAAAAGTAGCATGGCCTTGCCTTTTACTAGCTTATCCCACTTATGACCTAATGACACTTAAAAGAAAATTCACTCAGATTTAGGTATGAGTAGGCTCAGATCACATCAACTGTTTCCCTGAAAAATGCCATGCAAGGTCACCTTTATTTGAAAAATGCCATACATGGTCACTTTGATTTGAAAGTGAAAAAGTGTTGTACTGTTCAATTCATTTTCTGACTAATTTTCTTGAATAAATTCAAATATAAACAAGCTTAATTGGATTGTTTATTCCTAGATGAGAGGTTTTGAGATGAGGTTTAATATGCTTGAATTGTACATTGAAATTACAAATGTAATTAACTCATTTTAGTTTCTCTGAATATTCCTATATAGAGACACTCAAATTGTTGTAAGAGTATAGTTTGAAATTATATTTTCTCTGTTGGCAAAACCACTTTACAAGACTGCTGCCGTTTCCTGCCACAATTGCAGTTTACCACTCCTTTGGTTGTACAAGTAGAACTATTTGGATGGTTATGCTGTTGACTGGATCATAGCAATGATTTGGCTTAAAAGAAGAAAAAGTTTTAAAGAGTGGTAATATGTAATTGTTTTATTTAACCTGAATAATTTTTATCATTATATTTATAGCATGGGTTTGCTGACATATGCACCAGCAGAGCTAAGACAATAGTGAACTTACAAGTATGGGTGGGGCAAATCAAGAACCACTTGAACAGGCTTTTCGGCAAGAGAAAACAATGTCTCGTGACTGTTTAAGGTGGATGCTCAGAGCAAAATCAGGTTAAAGGCTTGATAGTTACAAGGGACTCAAGTAAAAGGTAATTATGTTAATTTGGGGTCACTTCACTGAGACTGTTAAATGATACGGTTCCTCATTTGACTTGTTTTTAGCAAAGTTGTAGAGCGTGAGAACTGAAATGCAGGCAGGCCTGCACACCTAGATCCATCCGACATACCAGGGCAGCTTTCCCACATGTTCTAAAGATTCACAAGCCAAAAAATGTCAGCCTGGAATTTGGTACACCGATTGGTGGTCTTGGGGCTTCACATAGAGCAATTCTGCCTTCATGTACTCCCTTCTTTTTTTTTTTTTTCCCCCTTTCTTTGTGACTTTTCAGAGGGGTATCGTTCTCTAGTTTCTTGTGTAACTGTAACAGCACAAGTGCTAGCACAAGAGAGATGCCAAGAGCGTGTAGCCAGAAGTTCATTTTTCAATCTTAGCCCTCAGAGTGGCCGAAACCATGTGGAAAAAAACAGTCTTAGAAGGACTAGCACTGGACTGCAATCCAAATGACTGCATGTCCTCATCCTCCAGGTCTGTGGACAAATGTCTGGGATGGGCAGTGAAAGCTGCACGCTTACCACTGATGATGCCTCTAGCTGTTATCTTAATGGGGCATGAGAATTGATCCAAAAGCCTTCCCCAGAACACATATCCTTCAGCAAAATTGCCCCTCAAAGATGGTCCTCTACTTTTTTTCTCTCAATTTCATTTTTAAAAGATATTAAACACTGAGAGACGCGAGTGTGCAAAATGCGTGTTTAACATAGTATTTAGATTGTGATTGTTTGATGATGCCCTTTGACATCCTTCCAAAACACAAAAAATTAATTCATGAAGAATAAAAACATTTTTGGAACACCAAGAAATGCATTTTCAAAGTAATTTCGTTGCTTGAATGAAGATTAGAGGAAAAGATAATACATCTGAAAACCATGAATAGGATTTCTTCCCAGGCAAAACAGCCAAACGGGCTTAACTCCGGTGTTTATGATATGCACAGTAGTATCTGGAATGATAGTACCCACTACTTCCCCTTCCAGACCTGCCATGTTTGCAGCAGAAAATAATCCTCTTTTTCATAGAGAGCAAAAGATTTTTGTGGTGCTCTGTGCAGAGTCATTGAATTAAGTGTGTGTATGCAGAGTAATAACAAAGCTTTGTTTCTGATGTTGAGAACCAGTTCATGTTGTTCTTCACATTGAAATATTACCAAGGAATTATGTGACTGTTCATGTTTAGAATTGAAACACTTGTAATAGTGGAAAAAATAACTTGCACATACCGTTCTTTGATTACAGAGGCTCTCAAGCCATTAAGAAATACAGATTACTGAGTAGACCCACATTCAAGTTTGAGAGCCCAACAGCAAAGAGCTGTCCATCTTCCAGCAGTTCAGTTTACTCCTTCCACAAGGGTTTCTGAATAAAATCCATTTCCGTCGTATAGTTACCCAACCTTTTAAAATCTTACTTTACTACAGTGCTCCCTGAAGCATATTTTTAAAGAAACATTTCTATTTTACTTTGTTTTTAGTACACCTCAAACATTTTTAGTGATCAAATTAGAGACTGTAGTTAAAGATGGGTAGCAAACAGGCCCTAATAATTGTGAAACACAAACATGATTGTTAAGTGTGTTTACACAAAATGCAGTTTGGAAGGAAAACAATGTACCAACACACACATAATCTGTATTTTCCTGTATAAAATGGAAATGCTAAATATTTTAAGAATGGAATATAAAGTGTGACTCTCTTAACACTGTAGTTAGTTGTAGCAAAAGAAGATCCATCTATGATGTGTGGCCAGTGGAAAGGGTATTAGAAAACATGCCAGGAGAGTATTTCATATGACCTTCTTTGTCTTGATTCTTTTCTCTTACTTTGTTGATGAACAGACTCCAAAAAAAATCTGTTATGTAAAATCTAAGTTTATATTTATCTTTTAAATCTAATTGAAGTTATACTAAATAATATGACTGTAACTGATGATATTTTAAACTGCTTTTATAGATTTTTGTTGTTTTATTTCCACAGTCTTTAATTTTCTGTTTATTCTAGCATGGGAGCGTATTTGTCTTGGTGATGTATCCCTGAAAGATAATAGGCACCTTCATTTCAATCACATCATGCAATGTTTTAAACTGGGAATGAGCAGTACTTCACAGCAGATCATCCAGAACAGTTTTGTCTCTCAGTCAGACTCACAGAAATACTTTGTGCAATAGCAAAGTATATAATTTCATAGTTCATTTTACATATGTGCCACTGAATACTGTAGAAATACACTGCTAGTGAGTGTATCACAGGTTTATTGAATGTATAGTAATTGGAATGGTTTTGTTCAGTTCCAGAATTGATGTCATATAAATATATATATAATGCAAATATCATAAATACAAAGAGTTATCTAAAATTATTAAAATGTACTTTGTCTCTACAGCTAGAGAATGGTTTATTAACTGAAAGGAGAGAAGGGGACTGCAGGTAGTTAAGATATATACACATTTATATACATATAGTACATATACTTATACTTGAATGAGTTAAATGAAGTATAGATTATTTTTTAAATATATGACTCCATTAACTATAGAACTCCATCCACCCATAAAGGAGGATATTTACGCGAAGTATATTTGACACCATTTAATTATACAGTCATCACTGTAGCAAAGAGTTACTTTGCCCTTGTCTATTTTAATGGTACTTTAAAAGTGAAGAAAATAATAGTAGCTTGAAATGACCTGTTAAAATAATCAGCTTACATGTTAAAAGTACTTTCAGGAGAAAAACAATTATATAATTTATGATATCTAAATATTAGTGGTAAAAAATTGAGAAGAAAATAGTTTAAAAGAAGAGTTCTTGAGAATACAAAAGTGTTGAAATCTGTACTGAGAAGCTCACCAATGGATTAAAGTAGTAACTCAAATACTATATTCCAAAATTATTATATAGTTAAATGATGCTAATATTGAACAATGCCTTTTTCACAGCAAATATCAATAAAGAGCTCCTCCATAAATGAGTATTAAAGGAGGTCTCTGAGCATCATGAGCTGTAATCAAAATCCTTTCCAGTATATGGCAGTGCAGAGAGAAGTCATCAATGTTTGAAGTAGTTAAAAACAAACCTTTATGATATTACATAAAGGATATATCCTTATAACTAAAGACTGTCTTCGCAAGTCTCTACAAGACTATGTCTTGTACATATGAACATTTTTAAGGGTTCTCATTGTATAAAGCCTTCACTTTGGAATTTCCAGGTTAAGCTACTTAATAGTGCCAGCCTAAAATTTCCTTTCTTCCAGCTTCTTCTGTGGGCTCATATATTATTATATGAAACAAATGTCTAAAGTTTCAAACACATTCATAAGAAATATTTCCCTCATTACTTGAAAAGATAAAATTAGGATTCTTAAAAACCGCAGGAACCAAAAATCCCTGCTGGGTTGTGTGGAATGCTCCAGCTGAGATAATATAATAGTCTGTTACTCAAGGGAGATAATTGCTAGTGTTTGACCTAGAACCAATCAGTTAAATATCATTATGAGCATATCTGCAGTTCAGGATAACTAGGTCCTAAAATATGCATGTATGTTGCAGAAAGAAAAGACATTTCTTTTTATGATGTATGTGGTCTTCAAGAATTGAATACTGTTGGGCTGACAAAGCTACTTGTTTTACAATTGCAATTCAAAATGCAGTTCAGATTCAGTCAAGACAATTTACTCTGTTTCCATTTTTTTGCAGCATATTCATGCAATTATAATCATTCAGGCACCCAGCTGTTTGCATCCCTGTCTCTCTGACATGTTTTTATAAATGATCTCTTTTGTAAGAAATTAAGTAGGTCAGTCAAATTCCAGCATGCTATGAATCAAGCGGCCCAGATTTATTTCAGTGCAAGCCATTAACGTTCAGATTGTCCTTTACTGAGTCATGCGTGATCAGCAATGGAAGGACATACAGAAATTCCTCGAACTTGGGCAATCAGGATGAAGGTCAGGACACTCACAGTCCATTTCTCTTCTGCTTTTCTTGCTTTCTCAAAAAGGACAAAGACCCAGTGCAGAGTTATGGCACCATTACTCTTGCTGATCACAAAGTTTCTAATATCGAGAAGCTCCTGTTTATATTACTGACTAGCTTACAGAAGCAGTCCTTGTGGGAGTCAGTTATGTTTTCAGATGCATTTTATAGAGTTTATTATGATATCTAGAATGTAGAAAGCATCTTATGTTTTTAGAGTAGGAGTCTCAAAAGAAGAAAATTATTTAGAAGCCCAGGTATCCATTTCTTCCCCTTTCTTATACCTTCTGCTTGTTATCCTCAAAAGGTTATGTGCACAGTAGACTTTTTTTAGATTGTAAACTTCTGAAGATACAACCAGTCTTTTGCTTCGTGTCTATGTATGTATGTATGCATGTGTGTGCATATTATCTAGCACTGGAGGGTCCTGGACTATGGTCTACATAAAATCAAAATATAGATAGTAAATAATAATGATGTGTGGTCTTAACTGTAGTTATCTGTTTTCGCTGCTGCTCTGCGTCCTTTCTTCTCCAAATTGGTGAAGACAATTGCCATTTTGTGGCCAGGTTCCTAATTAGTCCTGAGCACATATCAGTTTTATGTCAAATGCTTTAGATCTTTTGTTAGCTATCCTTTATGTAAATAAAACCGGTGCATGTAAGAATAATTTTTTCACATACCCTTTCTGTATCTATTCTCTGTACATATCCTCCCACTTGTTTTTCTCTTTTTACCTTTTGGGCATTTTCCCTGTGCAACACTAACAAATACATTATTTGCTGTCATGTTCTTCCTTAGTTTTAAAAAGGAGTCTGCAAAACATGTGTATGCATCTCCAGTATCTTGGTTGGAGCTAATTCAGAATCTTAAAATTACTGCCTTTTTGTTTTTCTAATTTGACCTTTTTTTAATGCTATAATAAGGGGATGTAGCTCCAGACCAGGAAGGCAGCTTGATGATCTGCTCTGACTGTGTAGGGCTATCAGAGTTCACCACTGTTTCTCAGTTTTGACATCTTCATGCACAATGAATCCCCAACCTTGGAGATATTCAAAAGCCATCTGGACACGGTCCTGGGCAGCTGGCTCTAGGTGACCCTGCTTGAGCAGGAGGGTTGGACCAAATTACATCCGCAGGTCCCTTCCAACCTCAACCATTCTGTGTTTCTGTGAACCTCTAACTGCATGTCTCACCTATCCTATTCATGGCTGACTTCTCCATTTCTGTAAGGGTTGATATTGCCTCAAAAGACCTCTACCTGGTTCTGTTCACAAACGTTCCCTTCTTACTATCTAATGTCTCAATGTATCCTCCTCCAGATCAATTCAAAGTTAACAGGTATCAATTCATGTATAAAGTTAGTGTCAGAGGATCTATATGCAACATATGTTAACCTGTCCTTTCTCTCACTCTCCCCTGAAATCCTTAGTTCACATCTAGACATGCATTCTCATACCCATGCCACAATATTTGAAGTTTAATCACTTCAAAATTCAGCTGGATTCTGTGAAAATCTAGCTTTTTTTGAGAGAGTCAATGTTAGGCTAGTTCATCATTTGAACATGGCCTCCAGCTATAATGGAGAACTCTAGAGATACTGTTTTTTAGATTTTGAAATGCACAAAGATCATACTGTAAGTATTGTAAAATGACAGTATTTCCATATAACTTTGCATGGTCATTGTTCTGCACAATGAATAAATTTTGCCACATATTGCCTCACAGTTAAGATGATGATCAGTAAAAGTGCTTTGAATGTTTTCATTTTAATATGGAATTAGAGACTAACTGGAAAATACTGCTAGACATAAATTGTCTTTCTTCTTCTTCTCAAAGCCATATGAGGGGCTAAGACTTCAGGACCTGCGAAGGCTTAAGGATATGCTGATCGTGGAATCTGCTGACATGCTCCAAGCCCCGCTGTTTACGGCAGAAGCTCTACTTCGGGCACATGGTAATCCAAAACCTTAAAGACTAAAGCAACTGTTTTCAGCAAAATCAAAATTGCAGTTGTATGTTTATTTTTTATTTCCAAGTGAAAGAGAAGTAACGATTAATCAAATACCAGGAAACAGTTCACACAGTACTTCAGAAAGAAGTACAGCTGCAGTATGTCAAAAAGCGTTGAGGCAGACAGGGAAGCTGATAGGCAAGTGATTCAAACTAGGAATTATGGCTTAGGGGCTGGTGCCATTGGCGAAATTTTGG
>NW_009222171.1:0-6076 GCF_000690835.1 Fulmarus glacialis | reverse complement strand
CTATGATTCTATGATTCTATGATCTATAAAATGGCCTTTCTTCTTATCCCATAGTACCTAAGAGACTTTGAAGAGCCTTATTGATAGCCTTTTGGCAATTCATTATGCTGTAGCAAACATCATTCCTGTCTATGTCTATTCCTGTTTCCTTTAGTGAGAATCAATACATGTATGAGACACAACTTCCTCTTACAAAGCACTGTCAGCTCTTCCCCATTGTATAATAAATTTACGTATTCTTTATTGTATTCTCTAGCAGTTTAACTAGGCTCATTGGGACACAGTTTCCTGACTAATATCTTGGAACTGTTATTTTAAAAAAAAAGGCAGCAATATGTTTACCATCTTCCATGACTCTGGCATTTCTACTACTGAGGCATTTTTCTGAAAAGTAATGACAAAGAAATAACTACTTTACCCTACTGAAAATTCTGTATATTCTCTCATCTTGATATTATTTACCTCTGTAACTGTCTTGTGTTCATAGAAAAGGGTCTTGCAACTCATAATCAGGAATTACTTTATTCAGAAAATATTTCTCTCTTAAACATATTGTCAGTTTCTAAAATGTTCCATGTTTATAGTTGACAAAGGAGCATTAGAACAATATTGGGAACAGACTTTTCCAAGTCTGAATGACTCACAAGTCTGACTCACAAGTTCAGAATGTGAGAATCAGATTCTCAAGGACCTAGTTCCTCTAGATGGTTGGTTTTATTGTTGTTTTTTTGGGTTTTTTTTCTTGATTTCTTAATCCTTCCCAATACTTTTTATGTTCAGGTTATTTACAGACAGCTTTTTAGTATGCCACTTCCAGCTGGTGTTGGCTTCACTAATACTAATGTATTCCTCTGACAGTATACTAATATGACAGGCCATGAGCTCAAAACTCTTTAAGAAATTACATAAATTTAAAATAATTTCTTCAAGTCAAAATCTGTTCATAGACCTAGCTCTGCACTAGTCAATGAGACCACTTACCCTAGAAAAAAAAAATGGATTTGGATATCATAAAGTTTTTTATAGTACTAGATTGAGTGGAACATGTTTCTCTACACGTAAAGCCTTACATTAAAGTGGGAATTATTAACAATATTCACCCTAAAGAAAGACTGCAGTGAAAAAATGCAATAAATCACTTCATCATCTACAAGCATAAGCCTGAATTATTACACAGTAATGTATTAGTTCTTAGCTACTGTAAAAAGATATATTTTCTGCAGCTTAAATTGTGACTTGGTTACATACAGCCAGCCTTCTTATAAGCCTACTCCCTCCAAATATGTTTGGTCTGATTTTCTTTTTTCTAAAAATTTATAAGAAGGAACAGGGGAAGGTGAAACTTTGAAGACAACTTGTGAAACGGTTTTTGAATTACAGGTCAAAAAATGTAGCCTATTGTGAAATGATGACCTTTGTCCAATGTTCTTTGTCTCCCCAGTGCTTGAAAACTGCTTATTATTAGTCCTTTAGATTTATTCTGTACTTAAATCTCTGTTTGAAGTAATTCAGAGGCTACTCTTGAGTAAAAGTATTTAAAATTAATCAAATTAAGGTTTATGTTTTGTACCATTCTTGTTGCCATTTATTGGGTAGTTGCATGCTTGTAGGTGCTAATATAAGAAACCTTTTTTGGAAAACAGGAAGGAAAGTATTGGAAAGTATTTTTATTATTATTGGCTTTAGTAGGAAGAAAATCTGGAAAATTTCCATTGTTTCTATTTGCAAAAAAGAAGGAACACATGGCTCCAGCTAAAGTTAATGTGTTTTCTTTAAACTCATGAAACAGAGGCCTGTGTTCTGAAAAATGCAGGTGAAAATTTAGTTCCACCTTTGCAGGTGTATGTTACAATTTAAATGTTGTAATATTGTTTAATGTATAAATACCTCATTTACCAATCAATCCCACTGTGAGTGTAACTTTTATTTTTCCTATAATTCTGAAAAGATACTTTCAAACCAAGGTAGCTAGAGTTTGTTCTGGAAAAGTGAATAAATTTTATTAGAAAACTTCGTCTTTTGAAGCTCTCTGCTTTAAAACAATAACTAGCCAACATTTTTGAAAGAGAAATTGTTAGAAAATTTTATTAATGTATGCACTGAGGCAATTTTCTTCTCAAAGTCTTTATTCCACCAATTAAATAACTGAAATATAATGTACCATATCAGTTTATATCATAGTGTCATAGTATCATCACAACATCTGAAAACTTTGCATGAAAGGGAAATCAGTTATTGAATGCCATTTATTTGTTCTTTTGACTTACCTTAAAGTATAATTTGTAGGCTTGCTGAATTCTTTCTTATTAATGCGGGTAAATATGAACATAAATTCCATGCTTTCCTCAGTTTCTTCCTTGTACCTGATGCTTGCCCTATTTCTCCATTTGTCTCTACATTATAAAGCAGTGAAAGGACTGACAGCAGAATGTCTAGACTAACAAAAAAACTACTGGCTGTTTGTGCCTAAATCTGAAATCAGTCCTCATTCCTGTTACCTGCTTGGCTGCACCATACGTACAAAGCATGTCTGTTGCTAAAGTGGTAGGGCTATGAGGGTATATATGAGAGATTATAGACAGAGGAAAATGCAGAAAAGGTTCACTGTGGAAAAAAAATGAATAGTCCTCCCTCTCTGTATGAGGACTTCTCCACTAGTAAAGGAGAAGGTTATGTAAAATAATTATTCACATAACATTTTACAAGGTGTTTTGAAATATATAAAGGCTATTTAAATCCTAAAGAACCATTTCATTACCAGTAGATAGAAGAATCTAACCTTTTTCAGTCTTGATTTTCATTTGATGGTTAGAAAATTGGCCTCACTAAAAACAGCAGATAAGAGAGCAGTGTGAGTGTAGCCAGTTTGCGTGAAAAGAATATCCAAAACTGTCTGAAAGGGCATTTGACTAACACTCATATGACCAAGAACTGAAGATGACCATCAAATGTTCTGGAAGAAGGTGTGCATATGCGTGGGTGTGTGTGGTTAAAGCTTTTGTGGGTAAGTTATAGGAGGCTGTTTAGAGGGCTGTAGGTATTATTAATTCATAGGACTTGAAGTGAGAGATTTTTCGTTGCAGCAGTAGGCAAATTTAACCATTGTTTTATGCAAGAAGAGAAATAAACCCAAGCACTGAAAACGCTAATTCATTATGTGTTTCCTACCTGCAATAGTAAACGAAGTATGGTGAAGTTGGTTTCAGTTTCCAGTCATGTATGGTTTATATTTTTGTATATGTTATCTATTTATGAAAGTTGCATATTTTTGTCTGCCCCAAATTTCAACAGTTAGTATGTAGCAATGCTAGCTTTTTCAATGTTATGACTGGGAATTTAAAAGAATTTTACACGTTCTCTACCTGTATGCCTAATTCAAGTGTCTCATGAGAGAAAAATAAATCAGTGTGTTTTATCCAGTGGGATGTGCAACCAAATAAGAACAAGCAGTTCTATTATAGTTAAGTGGCTAATAGTCTAAATTACTACTGTCTGTTTACTACAATAATATTGACCTTATACATTTTGACTGTGTCCCTAACTCTTAGATTGTAAAAAAAGAATAATTAGAGTGAAGGAACATGTTTACTTTAATAATGGAATCCACCTCAGATACATTTGTGTTAAGCATTTTGCACCTGAATCTAAGCCTTGTTAGCATAAATTTCATTAAGTGCTCTTCTGCTTTCGTGCCAAAGAGAGGCAGAACATATTTTAGATTAAGCAGTAAGTTTGTACTGCCAATTCATAGTAGATAATAAAAATGCTGAAAATAAGCAAGTTTGGAATCAACAACTGGGAAAAGAATACAGCAGTGATGAAAAAATTGAGAACAATGATGACGAGCTTTTTATATGCAAGTCCATGCTTCCACATCACAAAAGATCAAGAAATATTAAAGAAACAGGTCTTAACACCAGTGGAACAAAAGCAATCAAAATAATTACTTAGTAAGCTTATACTAGTGGGGTTTTTTTTGTCTGGGTTTTTTTTTTTTTCTTTTCATAATAGCTGTGTTTTTTCTCCAGTCTCCTGAAAATTAATGACAAGTAGTTTCTAAGATACAATTACTGACTGTGCTACTTTTTCCATGGACAGCTAACTGAATTTGACAGTGCTTTGTTTGTAGCACTTTCCAATCACTTGTCACAGTGTTGGGTTTTTTGTTTATTTGTTTTATCTTTTTCTGTGAGTGTATAGTTCAGTTTTCCTAAAGTTTGTGTTTTGAGTGAAATTTGGCAGGCATTTGAAGACAATTACTTGAATTCAATCAAAGGCAGCAGGAGACCTGCATGCATGAGCAAGGAGCTCCTGACTGAACTCAGATATATACAAAAGAAGCATACAAGAGGTAGAAGCAGGGGCAGGTGACCCAGGAAAAGTATAGAGATGCTGTCCAGTCCTGTGGGGATGGGGTTAGAAAAGCCAAGGCCAACTTGGAGTTAAATCTGGTGAGGAATGAGAAAGGCAACAAACAGGATTCTACAAGTACGTAACATTCAAATATACAATTTTATTAAAATAATTGAAAAGCTGGCAGAAAAAAACCCTGACAACAATATTATTCTGTTTGAGGGAGCCTAACTGTATCCGTTCTTCTTTTCTTCCCTTTTTCTAATTGCCTTAAAGAAATTGCCTCTACTTTGTTCCTCACACTTGCCAATCCGGCTAAGAGTCTCATAAGAATTGAGTTGGGTTTTCAAGAGACTTTTGAAAGCGAAGGAAGACCAGGAAGAAAGAGGCAGAAGAGAGTGATACCAGTGAAGAAGAAATGGTAGAATTTAGAAAGATGCAAATACATTCAAAAACATATCATGGTTTATTCCTCTACAAAAACCTACAGAAATCTAACTATACTTTTGAATAATCACTTTATTCTTTCAAGAAACAAGGCTGTTATTTTTGGAAAGACTTTAAGTCAGAATTGGCTTTTTTTTTTTTTTTTTGGTCCTTTCACTATTAATGACGTTGTAAAAGGCAACCTGATTGCAGTCAATATACAAAAAATGTTGCTTTGTAACTTTTGCTCAGTATGCTTCTTGCTGAAAGTCAGTATCCTGAAGTGGAGAATAAGATGTAGAACTGTTCTTTTTCTAGAGATTCCACTTCAGGAGCAAGCAGCAAAACATATTTAGTGGCATTCCTCAACAGCAATTTGTTTTATGAGAAAACTGACATTGATTTTTCTGACAAATATGCCTCTCTTTTTCCAATCTTGCATAAAAATCAGTACCACTAGCAAAAGAATTGAAGATGCAAAGCAGAGCATACACAAGTGTAAAATCAGGTTAGCCCTTCAATATTTATTCCAATTTGATTAAACTATGGAACCATTTACTTTCTGTGCCAGGTGATAGAATCTGTTTTTTAATGGAAAATGTGAAGTGTATTATTTTGGAATTTCCATTGCTAAAACAAATTGTTGCCAGTCTTGTTCATTTAAATTTTCTGCATGGCAAAATGAAAATTCTTCTGTTGACATGTAAACTTTTGATATCCAAAATACAAAGCTCAAAATAGAACAGTATACTTCTTTAGCAATTTCTGCAAAACTTACAACCTTCAAGACTCAAATTTTAAACACTTACAAAAGAGAAATGATTTGTTAAGAAACTAAAATGACAAATATTTTTTCTTTGCTCCAAATTGAAAATTTTGGTTTTCTATCCATAAAAGAGTTTGAATCTGTTCAGTAAGATATTAGACTGCATTTACGTTTTAGCATGTACTTTCAAATAATTCAAGTCTGGTTTTCCATTCTCTGCTGACTATGGTTTTCTAGTGAAAAAGACTCACAATGAAATGTGTTTTCCTGTTGATAGATATGATTTATGCATCTAGTCATAAAGGTATGCGTATATATATTTTAGCCAGGAATGGGGAAATAAAAATGGATCTAGGCTTTAAACCGCAACCAAAAGATTTTGTCTGTATTCTTTCAAGGGAAAATGAGGCTAATGTTGAAAATAACTTAATTTAATTTTTAAGCACTTCAACAAAGTGAATTTTTTTATTTTCTTTTGGGGAATAATGAAATATTTTATAATGAAAGGAGTTTTCACAATGTTGTGGTTTA
>NW_009222170.1:0-5926 GCF_000690835.1 Fulmarus glacialis | reverse complement strand
TCTATCCCAGCCAAAACCAGCACAGTTGTATAACATACAATCTAAAAAGTTACAGAAACTGTCCACCTCAGCAGTCATAAAGACAAACTTGAGAGCTGACTTGCACTTCTCTATTTACTGTAATTTTGCAAAGCAAAATGTGACCTTTAAAAATCCAAAGGCAATAAATCCATAATTGTCATTATTTTTATTTTTTTTCCAAAGGATTAAAAAAAGAAGAGACAGAATTAAATCCTTTGTGATAAACAGAAATGTAAATGAAAATGTGCCTAATTGTAAGTAGGCCAGAGTAAACTAAAGAAAAACTAATACCAGTGAAGATTAAAATAACTAGATGAAAATTGTGATTGGTAAGTGCTTAGGCATCTATTAATGCTAGAGAATATATTTACTGTAAATTAATTACCTGATATCATTTCTACTTTTTCAATAGCCTCAAGGCAAAAATGGACTATGAAAGCATTCTTCAGTTTAATGAAAAGAAAATAAACAAATGCCATAATAATAGTTGATCTTGAAATTTTATACCAGAACCAGGAAAAGAGTATGACATAATGACAAAATATGTGCATAAATAAGTTATTCAGAATGAGAAAAGAAAAAAAAAAAAGCAACAGAATAAGAAAAGAGGTTGGGCTTAGGAGTCTGAACCATCGTATCTCATCAGGAATGTATTATCATGAGTCCCAGTGGAAAATATGTAAACTAATAAAAGTGTAAAGAGATCTGATATAAGGTTTGTTAAAAATCTGACAGTGAAAAAGTAATTTTCTACAAAAGTACTAGGGACTTTTTTTTTAATCAGAATTAAATAAATTTTTAAAAAATATTCTTAGCATGACTAGCAGAATATTGTTTTAATTTATTTTTTGTATTCAGGTCCAGTATTTATTTTTTTGTGTAACTTGTCTCCAAAAATACAGTAGATATTCAGAAAAATACAGTAGATATTCAGTTTATTTCCTGCACCGAAGTAGTTTTAGTTCCATTCCCCCATCAGTTTGGGTTTTTTTTTTTAACCTGTCTAAAAAGTCTGTTAGAGAAACAAGTCTTCACCTGTGTCCAACCCTTCCCAAATTCAGTATTTTTCTCCTTAAGGTGTACAGTTTACCCATCATCAAAATCTCATCCTTGTTGGATAAGAACCCCTTTATACCTTTTTCTGGAGGGATATATTTGAGTTGCGTGAGCCCCAGACCTTGCCCAGCACAGCATCCCAGAGGGAGAGCTCCTTGTTGGAGTTATCTGCCATGAGATTTCCCTCCATTGACATTTTCAGCTGTCACAATGACAGAACAGGAGTTTGATAAAAGCTTGTTAAAATGGGAACCTCAACACCTAAAATGCATTACCTATATTTTTGAGGTAAAGTGAACACCCATCTGCTTGATGTTGGATTCTCAAACACAGATATAAATTCAAGAAAATTGTGTTTGATTAAGATCACTATGAGATCCTAAATGCTAGTGAAAAATTCACTCTTGGAAACAGCATCATGTTGTTGGGCTGTATGTCATCTTATTTAGAACAAACTTCAGAAAGAACACATACAGCATAGGTGGACCAAAGAAGTTATTTGCTTTAATAGCTTTTCCATGCTAAAGCACTTACTTTATGAGCCAACTTTTGTTTGGCTCTTTTTCTTACCAGAAAGAAACTCCTGACAAACAACCTACTAAAGTAACTGGATCCAATAGACAAATAGTCCAGAAGGCAAAATGTACTAAATCCTTGAGGTTTTATGAAGTCTTTTATTCATCTGATATTGCAGGGAAATGCCCAGATGCAGAAACATTAAAAAGTTTGCTAAGGATTTTTGTGTCACTAAAAAGCCTTGAAGTTGCCATTCAAAAAAAACCCCACCAACACAAAACCCCACAAAAAACAGGTAATCAACTCTAGTACTACTCTGGCTATGTTTACCACAACTTTCCAAGTACAGTTACACTGTTACATCATGTCAGTAAACCTCTCTTACTATGGTCACATATCTTTATTACGTCTGGCAAAGCATACCTTTCTCACAGAGAGATGACAAAAATACGATTCTGCCACTATAGTCTACGCGATAGGTTTTTGTTGCTACAGCTAAATCAGTCTCAAATTGCACCTCATCTACCCGCACTGACATGGCTATTCTGGCAGAAGTCTGCTACATAAATATACCATCAAGCAAGAGAATACCGTTTTCCATTATATTCCCAAATGGGCAAATACATAAAGATAAATTAACAGATGCATGAGCAGCCCTATACAATGTTGATCATTACCATAAACATTTTAAGAACTTAAGGTGGAAAATGTGATCTGAGAGACAAAATGAGAAACACTGGTTAACCACTCACTTCTCAGAACTCAGGTGATATTCCGTGTAATATCCACATGCATGATTCCACGTTTTTCTTAAGAACAATTAACTATCATTTTAAAATACATGTATTCATGTATGGTGGAGGTATATGAAACTTCATAAGAAGGAAATTTTCATAAAGCAAGTATCATTTTAAACCAGAAACAAAAATTAACTAATACAACACAGAAGAAGAAAATTACACAGAAAAAAAAAAAAAAAAACACCTTTCTGAGAGAACATAGTGTAGCAGCAACAGCACAACCTTCACATCTGTAACACCAAAGTGTCATTTCTGCAAAGTAAGTTTTGAGAGTGAAGGGGACTTTGAAGGTACACCAACCCCTGTGTCTGTTTTAAGCAGCCGCACTCAGCAGTCCAAAATCAACAACCTGCATTAAAACCACAAAACACAGTCATCAGAATGAAAGTATAAATTCTGGTGCAAAACCTAACACAATTTTGAGAGTAGCAATCTTGATCAAATGAAAAAAAAATTCTAGGATTTTCTGCATGGGAAGACAAGTCAGAACTTCATATCTGTTCTGTTTTGTTTCTGCCTTAAACCTGTGTATATAACATTCAGTTACAAGGGTCCTGTTTCAGGAATCATGTAGACTGATGTTCTGATTAGATATTGTCAAATATTAAATTGTTTTAGCATCTGTAACAACGCAATAAAGTCCAAATGTTTTTAACTGTCCATGTGTTTAAATGCCATATGCCTGATGTGCAGAGAGAAGTCAGAATTACATGTGCACAGATTCCTGAGCTGCATGGGTCTGCTTGGCATTTCATGCACACGTATTGGGAAAACATATTTTACATGAGTACTTTAAAATGTTTGTTATTTATGGTTTATTTCTTGTATTTATTATCATTTGTTCCTTTCTGTCTCATAACTCTTTAAAAAATATAGTAGTGAATTACTATGGCTAGATTAAGTTCTTAGACTCAGCTGTCAGTGAGAGGAGGGAAATGCTTTGGAAACTCTCCTAGGAAGCAAAGATCCAAGAGAGTCATAATTCCTTCCTGTTGCCTGTGACACTCACTCCCCATATTGACTTCTCCAGCCCTGGGACTCCTCTAGCTCAGTCACCCTCTATCAGGTAGTACAGCCTACCCCAGGAATGAGCCCACTTGTCTGTCCTGTGTTGACCACACCACATAGCCATGAGGTACCAAGCTGGTAGACTGAGGCTGAGAAGCCTTAATAGATATCTACAACGATCCTATCCTCATTGCCAGCTGGAGATGTAGTACTTGGGCAGAGGATTGAAGTCAAGCTCTCTTTAAAAATTGAAACCTGACTGAAAGCTCTACGCAATGGTTTTGAAGCTAGCCAGTAATTGTGGTTTCAGGGCAGCTTTTGGGATAGCCCTTCCATCCCTAGAGGGACATGAGTCCTTCAATCTACCACTCTTCTTGTCACAGAAGAAACTAGTTCCACCAGGAATCAGACCATATCTAGATTCATGATTCAGACAGGTGAAGCAGATGGATAAGCAGTTAGATGTTGAAGAAAAATATTGTTCCCTTAGTTAACTAAGATAGGAGTATAGTCTACCCTCTAAAGTATCCTTTTGTGTTATCTGATTTTATTTCCAGGAACTCTGTGTTTCGATTTTTTTTTTTTCCCCCTGGTTATTTAATACTTGGTGACAGAATTCTCCTTCAGTATGCAAAAACCCTACAACTCTGGCTACCTCTTACAGTTAATAAGGGAAAATAACATGGGGAAGCTTGAGTCCTAAACATAAGCTCTGATCATCTGCATTCTTAATTGTTAACTGAATCCCTGGCTTTGATTTAGATTTTCAAAAATACTTCCAAACCTAATCTTTTATAGAGATGGTGTTAGCTCCAAATTTTTGGGACACATACTAGCTGCTTTTTTTGGGCATTGGACCAAAGGGTGAGTCTCTGGTTCTCTTCTATTTAACAGGATAAACACAGTCATTGATTTTACATAATTATATTTATATCACAGGAAAAGTTTATAATATGATATTTTAATCCACTTACATCAGAATTTGTTATTGCTTTCCTCCTTCCACTCAAAAACTGACTAAAACCCTAAAAGTTGAAGCCTAGCTCAATTAAAATTGCTTGCTTAGAGAAGTTTCACATGAATATCTGATTCTACTAAAGCCAAAAGAATTTCACATTTACTGTAGTATAGTCATACGCTTATATAGAGCTCCTAAGGCTACCTCAGGTAAACTTTGCATCAGTTAACAGTATGTCAATTAAGAAATCCCTCCGTTAAGGTCATAGGTCTCAAATTGGTTCATTTAAGGCCAGCACAGTGTAAAGTAGCTGAATTAAGATGACCTCAGTTACAGTTTTCTGTGTTAAAGCTGTTTTAGTTAATGCTCCTAGGGTCTTTTTCTTCCCTGCAGGACACAAACTGCCTCTATTAAAGTCAGTAGAAATTGCTGATATTCTGCAGGGAGGAATAAGACCTTGAGATTAAGAAGCCTGCATTAACAACACCTCAGTTAAGATGTTTTTCTTTCAGAAATGCCTGTTAAAAGCAGCTACTAAAGTGATTTAGGAGCACTCAAGTGCCAGATCACATATTTGTAGTAACCGCTAAGATGTAGATAAAGCACTTCAACAGCTGTGAGGCAGTGATTTGACAGTGGGGACACTTGTCTTGTTTTCTTTTTTCTTACTTCTCCTTCTCTTAACATTGATGCTGATGCTTTATAAGCTAGATGACAAAATATGAAACTAAAATAGTCCTAAATTCATAATATTCATTTACAGATTGTGCGTAAGAACATCCCATTGATTGAGATCACCAGATGCAATGTCCCGAAATGATGTCCATGGGACATTACCTTCACAAGGTATATCTGTCTTGCTCTACTCCTCCCCTCTCCCCTCTTGGATACACCTAGCTGTAGTCAGCTGGTAGTCTGTTTCAGTTGTACTCTAGAGCTGTGACCCTGGATGAGCTCAGCTGTTCTGACAGGTGAATGGAGGTACAAATGGTGCTGAAGTTACCTTCAACACAAGCTGTGAAGTCACACTGCCTCAGCCTGTGCCAGAGCACAGACTGTGCAAGAGGCAAAAAAAAAAAAGGTTAATTGCTTGTCTGAATACCTAGATTAAGAATATGCCAAGCTCTTAGCCTTTTAATGTTATTGTTATTTTCGGGCTTCCTGATTTTAAGTAAGATTGTTAAATTTGAAAAACAAAACAAAACAAAACAAACCAAACCCCAGCCACACAAAAAAAACCTTCTAAAAATTTTTATCAAATAGTGTCAATACTTTTTTTCATTCTAAATAAACTTAAACTGACTTTTCTACAATTGAAAGAAATATTTGGCTTTCATTTACCATGACCTATGATATGACCTAAGCATGCTAAATGTAAATAAAGAAAGGACCATAATTAGTTCATTAGACTGTCGTTTTAAAAGTTTGTCAGTTTAGTCTCAATGAATGAACACTTGGTTAATTTAGACATTACTCTAAGGCAGCAGCAAGTCTGTGTGTTAATACACACACAGGGACACAGCAAGTGTGTCCCTGGTTGTCTGGGACAACCAGGGGATCAGGCCCA
>NW_009222169.1:0-10629 GCF_000690835.1 Fulmarus glacialis | reverse complement strand
AGCTTTTGTGAAGAGACCTTAACAGATTCCCACTCCCCATACATAACAGCAGGACACACACAAACTCCAAAAAGAAAAAGCATATTTGCTTCACCTTGACAATAGATAACTCCATTTCAGAAATACTTAGCAAGGCGCTCCTGTATAAGCTACCATTTACGCTACAATAATAAGCCCCAAAAGTAGGATGGCAATGGAAATGCAAGACGACAGTAAAAATAGCAGCATATAAAACATGGAGAAAATCCAAGAACAATTCCATCACTGACTGAATTAGCAAGTCAGTCTAGGAAAGGAGGAGTCCCTTACTTGGGCGGCACAGATGCTGTACTGCGTAAACATGGCCTCATACAGAGCCATTAGTCCACTCTGGCCAGCTGCTGCACAGGCTCGGGCCTCCAAGACTGGAATAGCCTGCAAAGATAAAGAACAGCTGTCAGGCAGTGACTTGAGCAGGTACTACCCAACGTTCAAGGGAAGGCGGGAGTGCCCCCAGCCGCTCACCATATCTTTTAGCTGACTCTGGCCTGAATGAAGGGCTTGCCTCACACTCTGAGAAAGCAAGATCTCATGACGCAACCGCTGCTTTCCAAAAGCTACAGCACCACTGGTGACAATCATCATCTCTCGGCCCTGATTTTGCAGCATTGACACCTGTAAGTACAGAACATAGGAAATAGGGCCCGGACTACGATCACTGCTAGCGTGACAGTTCTGCCTATCATACATAACCTTACGCTCACCAGTTCTTGCTGACACAAGTGTTTCGCTTTATCCATGATGCACAAAGCAAGGCAACCACTCTCTAAGATGCTCCTGCACACCTTAGCCACTTAGGAGCTATGCAAAGGACTGCATGCAATTTATAGCTTCTGCTAAACTTTCTTTTCACAATACCAGTTTTTATGACAGAGTCATGTTTGAATTTTCACAATACATATCACATGGTAACACTTCTATAAACCTCGCCCTCCACCTCCATTGCAGATAAGGAAAGTTAAGATATGAAAAAGCTGTAAAGTAGCAGCTGTACCTTCCACCAACCTTCTTATTCACCATCCATTCCCAAAGCTGCCATTATACAGTAACTTTGTATTCTAGAAGTGAAGAAGGTAGCTCTGATAGTACACCTTTTAATTACTTCTTCCTTACACTCATCTGGCTAGACTCCTTTCAAAGCTCTAAAGCTAAATGTCTTACATGAATTTAATTGATGATGTTAACTTTATTTCCCAGAGAAGACGTGTCCAATCACCCCCCAAATCACATAATTTCATTCTGGAGAACCAATCCATGAGTTGATCCCATTATTTTTTCTTACTAGGAATGAGGTTTCAAGCTTTCTCCTGGAGGAAATCTGCAAATGCTCAGGTAATCGAGAAGGGTCTACTCCTGCAGACTTCACAAACTTCAGTGCCACCTTCCCACTAGATCCAGCTAATGCCCCAGTCATGTCTTACCTAAAAATCTCACTGTGCAAATCTCTCCCTCTATACTGGGTCTGGCTCAGATGGAGTTAAGTTTCTTCATAGGGGCTCATACGGTGCTGTGTTTTGGATTTCAGGTCTAAAACAGTGCTGATAACATTCCGATGTTTTGCCTGTTGCTAAATAGTGCTTGCACAGCATCAAAGCCTTCTCTTTTTCCCATGCTGAGCAGCACTTGCACAGCATCAAGGCTTTCTTTTTCCCACTATGTCCCATCACAGCAGGTGGGCTAGGGGCTGGGCAGGAAGTTCGGGGAGGACACATTTGGGACAGCTGACATGAACCGGCCAAAGGGATATTCCATACCATATACGTCATGCTTAGTAATAAAACTGGGGTAGCAGAATAGGAAAGGGCAGAGGGTGGTCTTCCAAGGTGGCTGTCACTCGGGGACCAGCTGGGCAGTGGTCTGCTTGTGCGAGGTAGTGAGTGATTGCCTTAGCATCACTTGTTTCTTTTCCCCTTTCCTTCACTTATTAAGCTGTCTTTATTTCAACCCATGAGTTTTCCTATTTTTGCTCTTCCTATTTTCCTCCCAATCTGACTGGTGGTGGGTGGAGGTGTGGGGAGCGAACAAGCAGCTGTGTGGGTGCTTAGCTGCTGGTCAGGGTCAACCCACCACACCTTCAAACACCAATTTACTGAGTTACATAGTTTATGCTACCACAGCACAGGGGGATGAAAAAGGGAAAGGCCAACACATAGCTTTAAAGGGCCATCACTGTTTTATGAGTTTTTCTTAAGATTTTCTGTGCCATCCAACAACCACCGAATATCTGAAGTTAAAACAAACATTCCACTTCAGTCACAGAATTACCTGCTCTACAATAGATGCCAGCCTCCCAAGGGCCAAGCCACACTCATCCCCTCGAGTCACAACAGCACTACCCAGCTTCACTACAATCCGCTTTGCATGCTTCAGCTCACTGCGGTGTGCAAATGATTTTCCATGTGCACGGCTGAGTGGCACGGTGATAAATGGGATATTGCTCCAACAACGGATGGATTCATTCCTTAATCTTTGGTTATGGCGAGGGAGATCTGTGGTTAAAGAAAGAAAAAAAAAAAAAATGCAGTTTTAAGTGTTTCATTCGGCCTTTAAGCCCTTGGAGTCATGTAACATTTCCTCCCTTTCCAAGGCTAAAGTTCACAATACACACTTCTCAGTGACTGGGAATGAGAAGCTAGCTTTCAAGTCACCCAAATAAAGTGAGAACCAATAACATCTGAGCAGCACTAACCATCCCTAAGGTATATAAGGCAATATTCCATGTGTCACAGAGCTTTGACTCTGGGAATCTAGAAGACCAAACTGAAGGACACTGTAAAAAAGCCCATACAGCTCACATCAGAAGTAAAAGTACAAGTTTTAAAAACATTCTTCTTTGCCTTGCCTCATTAGATACAGCTAGAGAGTTTTCCTGTCTGTAGTAGCGCAGAAAGCTTGACTGTCAGGAAAGAAAAGAAACACAGCTTTTACAACATCTCTAAGTCAGGTATTTTTGCATGTTGCTCAAGTAGGGGCAGCAGAAGGGGGATGATGGACATACGAACTGCAAGTCACCCTCCTATAGGATAAATAGGCGTCGGAGGGAGAAGAGACAGTCACAGCATGACTTAGGTAAGATACAAGAATACATAAGGCTGGCACTTTGCCCAAGACAATGAGCTAGGGAATATTTCTCAGCAAAATCTTGGTTTTCAAAATGCCTGCAAAGCACAGCAGATTAAAGAGAATAGTGACTATTAAGGTACAATCACAAGGAACAGTCTAGATCCTTTCTAAAGAGGTGGACCCAAACACATAAAATCCCGAAGTTAAGCTGAAGGAATGAAGGCAGATGAAAGCACTTCCAACATCCTTCATATGAATTATTGCAAAGCCCCAGTGAATTGTGTCTGAAGAAGGAGTCGTGCAGATAAGAATACCTGCAGTCCAAGTGTGTCAACTGGATAATTAATATAATATGGATAAGCCATATTACTTGAAAAAAAAGAAAGAAACATTTCCTTATCCTCCGTCTAGTTCTTCTTGTATTACTATTCAGAAACTGCATTAAACCAGGTCAACTCTTAGACAGTCTCAAAAATACCAGTATAGCAAAAAAGAGGGAGAACACTTCTGATGTAATTACAGAAAAAATGGCTACCGACACTACACTAAAGTGCAACTCAGTCAAAAGATGGCACACATTCATGGAAAAATTATAGAGCAGATCATCCTGGATGCTATTGAAAGGCATTTAAAGAACAATGCAATCATCACACACAGACAATATGGGTTCACAAAGGGAAAGTCCTGTTTAACTAATTCAATATCCTTTTATGGTAAGGTCACCTGCCCAGTAGATGAAGGGAAGGTGGTGGATGTAGTTTTTTTGGATTTTAGTGAGGCTTTTGATACTGTTCCTCACAACACCCTTCTGGACAAGTTGTCCAACTGTGAGATGAGTGGGTTCACAGTGTGCTGGGTGAAGAACTGGCTGGACAGCAGGGCTCAAAGGGTTGTAGTGAATGGGACTACATCTGGCTACCGACTGGTCACCAGCCGTGTTCCTCAGGGCTCAGTCCTAGGGCCAGTGCTGTTCAATATTTTTATCAATGATCTGGATGCAGGAGTTGACTGCACCGCTAGCAAATTTGCTGATGATACTAAACTGGGAGGTGCTGTTGACTCTCTCAAGAGACAGGAGGCCTTGCAGAGGGATCTAGATAGATTGGAGAATTGGGCTATGATTAATGGGATGAAATTTAACAAGTTGAAAGCCGAATTCTGCACCTAGGATGGAGTAACGCCCAGCACAAGTATAAATTAGGAGAGGAGAGGCTGGAAAGCGGCCCTGCAGAAAGGGATCTGGGGGTGCTGGTCAACAGCAGGCTCAATAGGAGTCAGCAGTGTGCCCTGGCAGCCACGAGGGCAAACCGCATCCTGGGGTGCATCAAACACAGCACGGCCAGCCGGTCAAAAGAGGCGATTATCCCGATGTATTTAGCATTGGTGCGGCCTCACCTTGAGTACTGCGTGCAGTGCTGGGCCCCACAATTTAAAAAAGATGTGAAGGTCCTCGAAAGGGTCCAGAGGAGGGCAACAAAGCTGGTGACAGGGCTGGAAGGAATGTCCTTTGAGGAGCAGCTGAGGACTCCGAGTTTGTCTTGTTGGGAGAAAAGGAGGCCGAGGGGCGACCTCATTGCTCTCTGCAGCTTCCTGAGGAGGGGACGTGGAGAGGGGGGTGCTGATCTCTTCTCCCTGGGATCCAGGGACAGGACACATGGGAATGGTTCAAAGCCGTGCCAGGGGAGGTTCAGACTGGGCATTAGGAAACATTTCTTTACCGAGAGGGTGTTCAAGCACCGGAACAGGCTTCCTGGAGAGGGTTTAAGAGGCATTTGGACAATGTCCTTAATAACTTTTGATCAGCCCTGAAGTGGTTGGGCAGTTGGACTAGATGATCGTTGTAGGTCCCTTCCAACTGACCTATTCTATTCTACTCAGTGCTAACCAGTATCTCATCTGATAGATGAGATAGAGGCTTCTTCACAAATCAGTAAACTGAATCCTACGGCATGGTCAGAGTTATCCTATTTTATTTAATTTGTTCAGTGTCTCTAATTTTGATGCTCTATAATACAAAATAGATTCATTTATAACCTAAAGTGACTATTCTGGGCGTTACTTCTGCTGGAAAAAGGCAGGAATGAACACAGTGCTACAGAAAAGAGAAACTTGTCATTTAACAATGTTTTAAATAAATAAATCTTTTGTTCATTATACACACAGAAGAAGCTTAAATGATTAATCATAACTGAGGGCTGCACTAACACGTCATGCATATAAAAGTAGAAAATGGAATCTGGAGATGAGTTTCATTTGCCCCTCATTTTCATGAGGGAATACTTGTAAATGTAAGGAAGGCCTACAATACATACGAAAGAATAGGTGAAGGAGTCCTATTTAACTGTTCCTTCCATCATTATACATTACTATACAGTATTTGCCTATCCCACACAGTATGACCAGAAAGGAGTAAACCCAATTTCTTTCCAATTCTCCTGGCCACAGCTTCAGGGTTTAGAAGGTTCCAAGAAGGCAGCTGTTGAGGGATAACCAGGATCTGAACAGAAACCACTTTTTTTTTTTTTTCAGAAAAACAAGGAAAAAGACAATGGTTCTAGAACAAGCAGAGAATTTCATTCACCTCCACTAAAGTCCTAATTGCTAACCTTGCTCTATGACTGCATAAACCTATTTTTTTTAGTTATTTTAGACCGGACTGAGATGCGAAATCAGCTCCCATGTTACACATGCGTAACTTTTCTGGTGATGCAAGCCCATTAACTTGCTTCATATGCAATTACGGAGAAACTGATATAGCCATCCAGTCAACTTTTTGGACAAATAGGTTTCTAGGCATTCCAGTTTTTATATCCAGTACCTTGTCAACAGTTTCATCTCCTTAATAAAGAACGGGAAACGTATGAAAAAGACTTAAGTATTTGGCACTGCAGATACTTGTATGTAACCTGCATGAGGCTTGCTTCTCAGGAGTAAAGAAGCAGAATTTCAAAATACATATGAGCTGAACAGGATCACAACAGAAACTGTGGAGAACAAAAGAAAACTGTGATAAAACGCTCAATCCAGTTTTAGAATGCAACTGATGAAGTAACTAGAGTTGCTCCAATACTGGATACTATGAGTAGTTTACTGACTTTGGAAAACGTGGAATACTTAGAAATATTACAAATGCAGAACTCAACAGAGCTATAGCTCAGCAAAAACAAGTTTAGCATTTTCAAGATTTCAACATTTATTAATTCATATAAATATCAACAAAAGAGAACTGTTAACACACAGGCCAATGGGAAATTAATCTTGCATGCAACGGTAAACAGTTAATCTCTTGATCTAACAGAGTCTATCTATCCTTGCCTTCTCTATTTCCGCTAATCAAATAGCCAGTGAATGGTTCTCTCAAGTTAGGTTTTCAGGGAACAACTATTTAGAGGGCACCTATGTACTTACACTCATGTTTCTGGAAAGCATCTTTCCACTTTTATCTAATCTGAATAAATTTGAGCTTCACACTTTGCTTTACTCAAGACATCTGTGGGCTGAAAATGCAGATGGGGGAGCAGGCATAATCAGATCTTGTCTTCCAGGAATGTATGAGGTTGAAGTAAAGAACTTTTACAGTACCAGTACTTTCACAATGGACTATTTTCCTTGAAATGCACATCAGAATGAAAAATACACCCTCTCAGACATCCAGCTGAATATTATAAGGGAGAAAGTAACATTAAGAAAGTAGAGCTTCAACTGCGGCTCACTCCAGAGGTTTTAAGTGTTGAATGATGTTAATGAGGTGATTTTCCTTTCAACATAGGAAAGAGCATAGGCATGCCCAGACATATACTGACCAACATTATTAGAAATGTGTGCTTTCTCTCATACATACATAAACGGGAAATGGCTGCGATGGAATGTGGTGATAACACAAAGCACCATCCAGGGGAACGGACAAGAGGGCTCAGAGCAGCTCGACACAACATTTTGAGATGCCTTCTGCAAATCAAGGGTATCTGTAAGTCAAAAGGAAGGGAGGAGGGGGGAAAACTGGTTAAATATCAGTAAATTTCCATCTATATTTCTCTCCTCACCCGCCCCCAACCCTAACTCCTCTTTGTCCTGTACAATCTTAACACAATTTCCTTGTGCAAGAGACAGACAGCCCACTCTCCATTGTGCAAAATTCTCAGACTGTGACTTAGAAGAACTGAAGGCCACTGTTCCCTACCTGCTGGCAGAAGATCATTATTACAGATCAAGAACAAAACATGGTTCCCCAAGAAGGGAAAAGACTATTAGTGAGTGTATCTACAATGGAGAAAAGCCGTAACTTTGTCCACAGAGAAGCCTGGAAGGAAAAAAACACAAAAAAAAAAAAAAAAAAAAAGTAGAGAGGTTGTATCGTCCAGACTTCTCCATACACCCCACAACAGACCATCTGCTATACTTCTCGTGAATCTCAGCCCTATTCAATATAGAAGATATGCTGATTCACTTTTCCCTGAGCACTACCAAATGACAAGATGTTAACCATGATTACAAGTAAGGACACCAATTTCCAAGGTATTTTGCGTTAGTTTCCCTTGACTGAACTTGTAAACACTTAGGATTCTTGTAACTCAAAATCCACTAGAGCAAGTACCCAGCAAAGAAGGGATACACAATTAGCAATTTCCTGTGACAGGTCTAGTTGAAGTAATGCATCTAGTATCACAAAGGAAACAAAGGAGATTAACAAGAATCCAGTTCTTCCAGACAGTGCTTAAGCCATGAAACCTCTCCTTCCCCTTTTGCAAAATTTTGCTTCCTTTACTTGCTTTCAATCCACCCCTCTGCACCATTGGAATAGAGCAAACAACATTGCACAAGCTGTGGTAGGGAGAAGGAAAGGACAAGGAAAGCTCATACTAACCGCATTGGAAGACTGCTATTATAAATACCGTGACAATTGCAGCACCTGGCAGTTCTGGCATACGTGTACACGAACACTTGAAGTTGCTTCATTACCCTGCATCAGTGTATTGTTATTATACCTCATTATAATCTCTACTAAAATATACAGCTCTACATAAGACAAACCAGCCACCAGCAGATAATGGTTCTCCTGTTTTGTCTAGTAAAGATTACAAAGCATGGCATTTTAACAATATTAACCTGCAATGTCCCTCCAGTTCTGTATTTCATCTGAAATGGCAGTCTTGACCACTGCCAGGATGAGGCAGACAAAGGACTCGGAGCAGATGATACAACTGAGCAAGTGTCCAAGTTTTCTTCTCATAACAGAGCAAGCTTAAAGGAGCTGGTGAACAGTACCAGCTAGGCATTCCCTCTTTGAACTCTTACCAGGCACCTCATGTACCCGCCTCTGGGGGGCACAACAATTCCCACTGTTCATGGGTCTGGCTGTTTGACCCTTCCACCCTGAAGTTCACCCTGGCATCTACTGGCAACCATTACCTTCCCAGTAGGGTCTTAGTTGTGTCTCAGAGTTGTGCTCAGAGTCCAGCAGCTCCTGACAACCTGAACTGGCAGATGGCAGGTCCTTTATCCAGAGCCCCTGCCACCACAATTATCCTGAGTGGAACTGCTAGTTCCTCTTCAGCTCCCTTCACTGACCATCTCCCTCAGGGAACAGAATCAGGCACTCTACCTGAAGTTTCACCCCCAGACATTTCCTGTTACAACCTCTCCTGTCAGGCCTTTGACTCCCTCTACTGTAATAACCTTCACCTGGTGTTGCACTGTCACTAGAATACTAGCTAGATCAAGCTGTGTTGTCTCCTTCGCTGCTCCTACTGATCTGCCAGAGAACCACTTCACGTTCTCGCTACAGGGCTCCTGGCAACTAAGAGCAACCTTGTCCTTCTGGAAGACTGCCTCCTGCTTCCCTTTGCCAGAGACAACTTTGCTGAGGGTGAGCGGACAATAAGGAGTGAGAAGTGGCAGACAGTGTGAATCTTTTGAAGGAAAAGGATCAGAAAGAAATAGCACGTTTTTGAAACTAGCTTGTGAGAAAAGGCAAGGAGACTAAGTTAACAAGAAGACAGAAAGAGAAATTTTAAAGCAGCAGCAGCAACCATGAAGAAAAGAGAAAGAGATATGTGAAATGGGAATGATGCTGCCAGAAAGCACAGATAGAGCACAGGGCACGCTTTAAATTACAAGCTTTCTTTCAGGCTAGTCCGAGGCTGCAGAACAACTCCTTTCTCTCCTCTCACTCAATCAAGGATTTAAAGTTAACTTCAACCCTCATTTTCCATTCCACTCCCATTTCCACCATTTCCATACCTGGAATGGTTCTGGTCTTCACTAACAGACCAAAAAAGGTACATAATTTAAAAAAAAAAAAATTAAAAACTTCTGCCTTACTTCGAGGGGAGGGAGCAATACAAAGCAATGCAAAAATGCATTATTGAGGTATTTCTGCAAGACACTAGCATCAGCTTAAAATTTTTTTTTTTCATTACCAGGAAAACCTACTCCTTCCAAACTAGTCTCCAAATCTGACTTTAAAAGATATCATTCTCCCATCATCTCTTTAAATAATAAAAGTTATCCTTATATTATTGCTCATAGAAAGCAATACTATTGGCTAGTTTTTAATGAATTTATTCTCTTCGTAACAGCTGTTAAGTAGCACAGTACATTTAGACTCTGCTCCAGATCAGTGTAAAGAGACTTGGTCACTTTCAAGCAATCAGAGGTCTCAAATCCTAAAACTGGTGCCTTTAACAACAACAATCTATAACACTGATTCTTCAGCCTGTTGCCTGCAGGCCCATGGGATGTCCACAAGCATTTGCAGTGAGTTGATAAAGTAAAACTAAATAAACTTTTTTCACAGTTTTATATATAAAGGCTGATATCTCAACCAAGTGTTCGGACATTCCACAAGTGAAAAAAATCTGGAAACCAAACTCCTATAGAAAGAGCTATACTGTACTACACTTAAGCAATTAAGCAGAGATAAATCAAGTTCCAAGGAAATGCACACAATTTTAACGAAGTGAGACTTTATCATAAACACAAATAAGTCCTCTGTAACATTCAAGAGGTTTTGTTATTTAAACAGCTTTGTTACCTTACCAACTAAAACTTTTGTAAGGAAAAAAAAAAACAACCTGCAGTTCTTAGTGCGAACTCAAAGCCAAGAAACCTTCCCAGAGGGAAGCCAGTTCAGAAGAACTGATTAAAATACAGAAAAGCTTCAAATAAATTGTCTTCAGGACCGTTCGCAAACAGCTTTGCCCAGGTTCTACAGAAGAACAGGCGATTCAAAGCAACACGTAGCACGCATTTCTCTTCTACCACGAATCCATTCCAGCAGGACAGCGCGGTGGCGGCAGCCCGCTTCTGTGGCACCGCCTTGTGCAGCAGAATGAAACCCGCCACCGGCCGGCTAGAACCGCACTTTCAGTCCGAGTATCTCATCTGCAGCAGCTCAGTACTGTTCCATTTTGTCACACCTCCTCTACAAGCAAGTTGAGCAGCACAAGCAGGGCTGCACAGCAACAGCACCAGAGACGGGACTAGGACCCCCGGCTGCCTGCCCTGGAACGGGCAAGCCGAGGCACC